>NC_056726.1:128767204-128827204 GCF_019279795.1 Protopterus annectens | reverse complement strand
CAACTATAATGCTACAAGAATAACCTTTTACTTAGGCAAAACGGTGAAGTACTCTATTTTCTACTGGCTGTGGGTATGTGTTGCCCTGCCAAGTCTGGCATCTCTACATATAGGTCCTATAGGGCTGCCACCTTTCGAAATGGCCAAATTGGGACCTTCCCTTTCACTCTTACTGGTATCAGTCTGTCACATCACTCCTGACACACTTCTCCACCCATTCCACTCTGCCTGTACTCTCTTCTTCACCTCTCTTCCACACTCACCATTACTATGAACTGTATAGTCTTGGGAAAAAGGGGCACAGCTGGAGAACCTGTGCCAGCCTTCCCCAGGAGTGTCTGTGTGGTTGTATAAACTCTTCTCAAAGTGTGTGTGTGTGTGTGTGTGTGTGTGTCAGCTACTTCGGCAGGGACATGAAGCACTGATTGGACAGAGAGGGTGTTGGAGGTTTTATCTTGCCCACTAGGCTGAGATCTGGACCCTATAGCTATGCCACTGGAGTCTTATTGGGGACCTGGAGAGCAAGGGAGCAAGGGAGCGACCAGCCCCAGACTGACACTGATCTCTGTGTGCTCTTAAGGGAAATTGCACTTTACTGTGTGTGTTTGTTGTCCTTTCCTCCTGAGACACCCCTCACTGGTGTTAGTGGTGTGGATTGAGGCTCTTGATTGCTGGGCCAGGGCACGGGCGCGTCACACATTAATTGTTTGGCAGTGGTGGGATATCCACAGCACATATTAATTTGTGGCAAATACTAATTGGCTTGTAGTGGTGTGGGTAGAATGAATTCCTGTAGCTTGTGTACAGTAATTTGTGGCAAATACTAATTGGCTTGTAGTGGTGTGGGTAGAATGAATTCCTGTAGCTTGTGTACAGTGAGTTTTGAAGGTGTTTTGTACTTGAAATCAGCCACGCAGTGAATACTCAGTTCAGATCACAATTGTTTTATTTCTTTTGTTAGCTTAGTTAGTCAGGGTGAGCAGGCAGCATGTTGGCAGAGGAGTATGGAAAGCTGACAAGGAGCCAGCTGGCGGAGATGTGTCAGGCTAGGGGACTGGTGCATGGAAAGCTAAGGCAAGCCTGATTGCAGCCTTGGTTACAGCTGCATCAGAAAACCGCAACCAGGAGGACAATCAGACTGACAGTGTAGATGTAATACTCTCGGAGAATGGACAACTCAACCTTTCTGCAGAGGACGTAAAAATCCATCTGGAACTAAAGAGACTTGAGTTGGAGGCCAGATGTTTGGAGATAGCAGCAGAGTAGGCATGAGAGGGAAATACTGACTCTTTGCCAGAGTCATGGAGATAATGGGGAAGGGAGTAACTGGACCTCAGAAGCACAAAAGGTCAGTAAATTTCTTCCGCAGTTTAAAGAGGGGGATAATTTTGATAGTTTTATTCATATGTTTGAGAGGGTATGCAAACAGTATAGTGTTGATCAAAGGCTCTGGGTATGGTTCCTGACCCCCTTACTCCATGGTAAAGCTGTAACTGTTTTGTCAAAATTGACATTGCATGTTTTGATTATACTGCTGTTAAAAATCACTTGTTAGAATTGTTTACACTAACACCTGAAACGTATAGGAAAATGTTTTGTGAGCATAGACGCAAGGCAGATGAAAGTGTGTGTGAATATGTTGCTGAACTGAGCACATAGGTGGGTGAGTGGATGTCAGGTCGCCACTTTTGAAGGGCTGGCAGACCTTGTGGTGAGGGAACAAGTCCTTAGCACTTTGCTTGAGGACATGAGGATCTGGTTAGC
The DNA here is from genome assembly GCF_019279795.1 of Protopterus annectens. Taxonomy (NCBI): domain Eukaryota; kingdom Metazoa; phylum Chordata; order Ceratodontiformes; family Protopteridae; genus Protopterus; species Protopterus annectens. The sequence goes on along the minus strand of NC_056726.1, from coordinate 128,825,440 downwards.
TGATAGACAATGCACTACTGCAGATGAGTTTGGGAAGAAGGGAGACCTATACCTGGCAAACAGGCAGCCCTGCACAGGAAAGGGACCCACAGTACTGCTCATGGGTCTAAAGGAACCCATGGTGGGCAGCACAGACTGCCCCAACAGAATCAGCCAGTAGCAGGGGAAGCCATTAGTCCTAGTACACATCCAGGAGCTAGGGCTAAATGTTTTGAATGCAACCAGTGGGGCCATGTGGCATACAGGTGTCCACAGAGGCAAGGTGGGGAACAAAAGGTGAGGGAGCCAGTAAGTGGGAAAGACAAAATGCCAGTAGTAGACTGTCTTGAGACAACAGTGGTACCGAACTACCATCCTGTAGATGTCCTGAAAGGGAAAGATTTGGATGAGGCAGTACCATATGCTTATGCAGTTACACGCAGTCAGGCTAGGAGACAAGCATGTGGGTCTGGTAGCCTGGGGGAGACCCAGACAGACTGCATACTTGCAGCCAGGACTGGTGAGGTGGTTACTTCAGGGAGGGAGCTACCCTGTAGCAGTGAGACTGAAGGTGAGCCGCAACTGTTTGGGGGTACTGATGGACCCTTGGACAGAGTGACTGCAAAGAGAGAGGTGAGTAGTAGTACCCAGGCTGACAGTGAGGCACCACTGTGTCAGAGGATGCCAGATTTCCTGTGTAAGGGGAGCTGGGAAGGGTTACAAGGAGAGAGTGGAAACACTCGGCTCTCAGACCCTACACTGCAAGGCCTGAGGCAGGTAGCTAGGGAGGCACCTGAATCTCAAGGAAAGGGGGAATCTGTATACTGGGACAAAGGTTTACTATACAGAGAGTGGACTGCTGAGGGAGGGCTAGAAGGTGAGAGAGTACAGCAGTTGCTAGTGCCTAGAGCCTACCGTCTGGCGCTTCTAGCCATAGCCCATGATATTCCCTTTGCAGGTCATATGGGCATAAAACGTATAAAGAGGTGTATTATGCAGAATTTCTGTTGGGCTGGAATTTCCAGAGATGTAACGAGGTACTGCAGGACCTGTGAGCAGTGCCAAAAGATAGGCAAGGCAAGTCTATACCCTGAGGCAGTGGATTTGTCCTCACTGAGGCAGAGAAGAGAAAGTGCATGTGTTAGGTTTTTTTTTTTCAGCAGGGTAGGTTTCCCAAAAAAGTACTGAGAGGTGCTAATTTTTTCAGACCTCATGTCAGACCTGCTGGCTTGTCTGTGTGTGGGGTGTGGTGAGGAAGAGATGATCTACCATCCTCACTAGACTAATGGTCTTGTTGAGAGGTTAATAAACAATCAAGTCCATGCTGTGGGCATTTGCAGATCATTTTTTTTAGAGAGTGGACAAATATTTGCCCCCATCTGTTTTTTACAGAGAGGTTCCCACCCAGGACAGCACAGGTTGCGCTGAATTGCTGTGTGTGCATAGGGTGAGGGAACCCCAGATTTAATTCGAGATGGGAGAAGGTGAGAGGCGGAGTCTCAGTCTGGAGTCAGTGGGGATATGTCCTAAACCTCAGGACAAGGCTCAGGGAACTCATGGGCTTGGCCCAGGAGAACCTGGCAGAAGCCCAACAACAGAAACAAGTGTGGTGTGATAGGAATGCCCGAGCTAGAGAGTATGCTGTGGGGCAGCAGGTAATGGTTCTCATTCCTGTCAGACGCAACAAGCTGCAAGCAGCTTCGGAGGGACCCTACATGGTGATAAGAAAGATAAGTGATGTTAATTACATGGTGGAACTGCTAGGCAGAAGGTAGGGGCACAAATTGTACCACGTTAACATGATGAAACCTTACTGTGATAGGGAGGCCCTTGTGCCGAGCATTTGCAGTGGATTGCAGGAGGAATCTGAGGGAGATCTGGGGACTGATCTCCTCAGTGAGGCTCTGGCTGACACCTCCATGGAAGGGGTAGCAATGTCCCAGCAGCTATCTCCTATCCAGGTTCGAGAAATCCGAGCAGTGTTGCAGGAGTTTGGGGACATGTTCACTGGGAAACAAAGGTGCACCCACCTTTTGCAGCACCAGGTGGATACAGGACCCCAAAGGGCCTATTAGGCAGGCCCCATATAGAGTGTCTGAGAGAGTCCAACAGATGCTGAGGGAGGAGGTACAGGAGATGTTGGAACTAGGGGTGATTCAAGAGTCCAGCAGTCCCTGGGCCTCCCCAGTGGTGCTGGTGCTAAAGAAGGATGGCAGCACCAGGTTCTGTGTGGACTACAGGAAATTTTAGTTGCACAGATTTGGATGCTTACCCCATGCCTAGGACAAATGAGGCCCTAGAGCAGCTGGGTGGGGCTAAGTGTCTTACAAACATTGATCTTACCAAGGGTTACTGGCAGTGCTAGAGAGAAGTGAGCCTTTGTGACCCCTTTTGGCTTGTATAAGTTCACAAAGATGCCCTTTGGGATGAAGAATGCCCCAGCAATTTTCCAGAAGCTGGTAGATCCTATCCTAGCAGGAGAGGGAGGGTTTGCCCTTGCTTACCTAGATGATATCGCCATCTACAGCCATTCCTGGCCAGAGCACCTTCAGCATGTCAGGAAGGTGCCTGGCAAACTACAGAGGGCAGGGTTGACCATTAAGCCAAGCAAATGTCAGATGTTTATGCCAGAGGTCTCCTAACTAGGACAAAGAGTGGGGAGTGGGAAGACAAGGCCAGAACCTGCTAAAGTGGAAGTAATTCAGGCATGGCCTGCACGCATTACTAAAAAGCAGGTGAGGGGCATTTCTAGGGACAGCAAGGGTACAACAGAAAGTTCGTCCCCAGTTATAGTATCATAGCTGCTCCCCTCACAGATCTTACAAGGAAGAACAAGCCAGATAAGGTAGTGTGGACCCCAGCATGTGAGCAGGCATTCCAGAAGCTTAAAGAAGCTTTGGGAGGACCCCCTGTGTTAGCCAGTCCAGATTACAGCAAATAATTTGTTGTGCAGTTGGATGCTTCGAATCATGGGGTGGGGGCTGTACTTAGCCGGACTTCTTCAGAGGGAGAAGAGCACCCAGTGTTTTATGTCAGTTGTAGGCTGCAACCCAGAGAGGAATGCTATGCAGCTGTAGAAAAGGAATGTCTAGCCATACTGTGGGCACTGCTGAAACTTCAGCCTTATCTGTATTGGAGGAAATTCACTGTTATGACAGACCACAATGCCCTAACATGGTTAAACAGAGCTAGCCAGCAAAAGGCCCAGTTGCTAAGATGGAACCTAGGGTTACAAGCATATGATATGTCTGTGCTGCACCGCAGTGGGATTAGCAATGACAATGCAGATGGGCTGTCAAGACAGGGAATGGGGTAAGGTATACTCGGATAGACCTAACCCTCTCAAGCAGCGTTTCTCAAGGGTCACTTGAAAAACTAGCTTGAGTTCTTTGGCGGGGGGGGGGGGTGTGAAGGCTGCCAGCCTAGCCAGATAGAATTTTATGGATAATTCTGTCATTTGTAAATATTAATGTAAGCCACAAGCTTTGTTGTCTTAAATGGAAAAAAAATGCTGTTACAAAAATGTAACCATGCACTCTGCTGACCAAGTAAAACATGTTGTGACCCTTTGATCTAAAGTCAGCTCCAGCCTGTGTAGGTGAAGAAATTCTTGCTATTGTTTTAATGGCCAGAATATGCATAAATGTCCTTTATTGCTCTGGTTTCTGCCCAGAAGTGAAAAATGTACATATAGTTTCTGTTAGCCTGGAAACCCAGGGAAGTGTGAAGAATGATGTAATGGGAACCAGGAATGTGATTTTAAAAACAGAGAGAATCGGAGCATTAAGCATTTTTTTTGTCTTGACCATCCAACTCATCAGCACTGTCTTACTCTGTATGTAAGTTTATCTTAGACTTGTGTTTTCTCTTAGAAATAGTTAGAAACTAGAAAGATTAGACTGTTTTTCTGTGATGTCAGAACTGTACTACTGAATTATTTTAAGTATTTCTCTGTGATCTCTGAACTCTTGACTAGCACTGTGTAGTAAGAAGTATTGTCTTGTATTTTTATTATTTATTATTAAATATTTTAAACCTTTCAACGGTGGCTGTTTTGTGTAGAGATAATTTAAGCTCTTAACAGTACTTGCATGCCTTTGGTAAAATTGTACAAAGCCACTCTAATAGCTTTAGCTCTGGGCTATACTATCAGTTGGATAATACAATTGCACAGTAATAATTGGACACCCTTTTAAGGGCTTTTGAGTAGCTGATAAATATTTGTGGGTGGCAGCAGCTGGTACTACTGTGTAGTCTAGGGTAAATGTGTGTGTCATTTACTTAGGCAGGGACATGAAGCACTGGTTGGACAGCGAGGGTGTTGGAGGTTTTAGCTTGCCCACTAGGGTGAGATCTGGTGAGGAGTCGGGTGAAGTGACTTTTTGGTAATATGATGGATTCTAACATCTGAGTGACAGCTGACTGTTGCCCTGTCTTGGCTCAGCCTGGTGAGTGGCGTAGTCCACTTGCCAAGCAGTGGAATCACATAAAACAATTGCAGTACCTTAGAAAGTGGACAGCTCTTGTAGCCTGAAAAAGGTCTCTTCCTGTGTTGGCTTAGGTCTTGGAATACTTTTATGAACATAATATTCTGCATAGCTGTTGTTCTCCTTAAGGACCTGTATCCAAAAATCCTACTCTGTGCTTCTAGTGATTTACTTTGGAAGAAAGATTTTTGTGTTTTGCTGGAAAAAGTATGTGCTTTTCATGGCCAGCAAGACTTTATCTTCTTGAGTTTTGAAGAATAGTCATTTTCAGACTTGTACTGGATTTCAGTTTTGGTGAAGGGTTTGTACTGCTATTAGAAGGAGTTGTTGAGGTGTTTAATACATTTTACAGTAATGGTTCTGGGAAGAGATTCCTCTGTGCTTTTTCTGTAGTGTGAGGAAACTCTTCCTTGGAGATTAATTGTTTTTGGAACTGACAGAAAGAGCCTTGTCCATTTCCTTCCATATTGTCAGTAGCACTGTAAATACTATTTACTCACTTTTGTAAATTATCCATTTTCCATGAGCAAATTATTTTGCTTTTAGTAAAAATTCCTTAAGGGTTTCCTTCTCCCAGTTTTCCATCCATATCACTAAATGTGTTTATATTAGTTTGGATTCCTTGTTGCTGCACTAAGCTCTTTTCAGTAGTTCCATTTGTTCTGAAAATGTGTTGGACAAAATCTGTTTCAGTTTTCAAATAAAATTCCCGAAGAGTTGCAACTAGTTTTTTTGAAGTTCTCCTTTACATCATTTTCTGGTAGCTGACTTTAGCAGAACTTTTTTTTTTTTTTTTTTTAGGAAAATAAACTCCGTTTCATAAATTATATATACAGAGTGGTACTGGTTTTTGAACAAGAATGTATAGTGCAGTAAAAGTCTTTGTTGGATAGACTTGACAAAAAAATTCAGCTCATTTTTATTATGCAGCACTTCAGTGTATGGTCTGTAACCTGACATCTTCCATTACCCAACAAATGTCAACAGCTGTAGAAATACTAGTACTTTATTTTGGGTATAATGAAATTGCACTTTGTGTTCTGCTGCTGCCATCTTCATAGGATCATAGGAAGTTACTAAGCTATTGGCCCCGAGGCCCTTAGAAGCCTAGCCAAGAGTTTAGCCCATGTATAAACAAATTGGCACCCGATTCCCCTGTTCAGCAGGGACATGGTCGGAATCCCAGGGATGTATTTTCTATTTCCCATTCAGTTATCTAGGTTTCGCTTAAAAAAAAAAAAAGGGGTAAAGAGGTACTCTGCTTGACGAGGAGAGAGTCTCTCTTCCACAGATGGGGGAGCCTCTGGGACACTCATCTATCCCGTCAACAAGTACTGTTGATGTCACAGACCATGTTGAGGCCGCGTGTGTGGGTTACTTGAGTGGAGCTTTACTTGCGATTATGCAGCAGCCCCATCAAGGCAGAGTCCGAGATTGTCTTGTATGCTCGACAGAGTAGAGGGATATGGCTTGTAGCCTGTGTATGGAAGATTTTTGAGGCCCTGGATTCTCCTGGTGAGGAGCCTCTGTGGTCTCTCCAGCTGCTGCATGTGCTTTCCGAGATACATGCCGAATGGGGCGTTGTACTCAGTAATGGGCCTTGTAAGGGAAGAATACAGGGATGTTATGACCTCCTTGTCCTTTGAGAGACCTGTACTTATGAGGTGGGCCATGTAGAAAGCTTTCCTTACAGTGGAAGCAACATGGAGGTCAAAAGTCGGGTTGCTATTAATCTGGGTGCCCAAATCCCTCACAACTGACTATGTGGTTAGAACGTTGTTAATGTGATAATTTCTGGGTACATCACTTTCCCCAAGAGGGATGGCGATGCATTTTTTTGTATTCAGCTTGAGGCCATGTTTCTGGCACCAGTCATTTTTTTAGGTGAGACTGTCTTGGAGGATGTCCACGTCACTAGGGGAGTTGGACAGTGCCCAGCTTGCAGTCATCTGCAAACTTGGTCAACCCTAGCTCACTGGTTTTGGGCTGCACCTCAGAAAAGTATATCCCAAGTAACAGAGGCCCCAAGACCGAACCCTGGGGTATGCCACTTGATACAGGTCTACTGCTAGAGGTGGCTTTCCCTGTTTTGACCAGGTGGGTTCCGTCAGTGAGCCAGTTAACTACCGACCTGGTAACATACAGATTGATGCCTAGTTGTGCGCGTTTATCTAATTTGCCTTAGTGGGGAATAGTGTCGAAGGCTTTGGCCAGGTCAAGGTAGGTAGTGTGCACTGTCTTCCCCTCATCCATGGCTTTGGTGACTGTTAAATTTGGTTGACTCTCTTTATTTTGAGACAGACATGACCTCCCCTTGACAAAGCCAAGCTGTGTGGGATCGAGTGTTTGGACGTTGCCAATGTCCTTGTTAATGAGGTCCATGATAATCCATTCCATGGCCTTGCAGATCAGGCTAGTTAGGCTGATGGTCTATAATTTCCCAGATCGATGCTCCACCTTTGTAAAGGGATGCCAGTGGCTGTCCCCCACTCAGCTGGGACAAAGCCAGTACTGTGGTTTTGGTTGAATAGGGTGTCTAATGGTGCTGCAAGTTCCTGCCTGAGTTCATGTAGGATGCAGACTGGGATTTTATTAGGTCCCATGGAGGTGGTATTGTTTGCCTTTAAGAGGGAAGTGATGACCTGATCCCTAAATATAAGGGGAAGGGGGCAGGTAGTGTGAATGTCCTGATTTACTGATGAGGGGACAAAGGGGTGAAATTTTCGCTGAATCTGTCAGCCAGCATGTTTGCTGTATCTACAACATTTGTATATGTGGTGTCCTTGACTACCAGTTCTGAATAGTTCTGGGTGCTACCTTTTGATATTACAGACATATGTGAAGAAGGTCTTATGATCGTCTCTAGTAGATATGCCCAATTTGGACTCAGTTTGCTTTGGCGGATTTCACTAGTACCCTTATTTGCTTGTTTAGGCTAAGTAGAGATTGCTTCCAGTTGGGTACCTGCTCCTTCTTGGTCCTGGACAGCGATTTGTTTCTTTGGTGGACATTTGCAATAAATAAACTCAAGACAGGTTTACTCTTCCTTGCGGAGGATGATTTAGTTCTGTCAGGTATTCCTGATTCCATGCATCTATATAAATGTTCATATAGTAATGTTGGTATAGCTTGGATACTGGTGCCAGTTCCTAGAGAGGGGGAGGGGGCTGTGAAGCTGTTTATACCATCCCGCAGGAGGCTGTAATCAGCTTTGGAGAAGTTTTTTGTTTGACCCTAGCTAGAAAGGGGGGGGGGTTGGGGGAGATGGTGACTTTGAATGTGACCGTTTTATGGTCAGATCTTACAAGGGAGGATGATACTGCAGGGATTACTCATGTTTGTTAATACAAAGTCCAAGATATCATCACCTCTTGTGGGGTTAATACCAAGTCCAAGATGTTATCGCCTCTTGTGGGGGTATCGACTAGCTGTTCCAAAGCATTTGCATTGACAAAATTGAGGAATCTCTGGGCATTTGTGTTCTGGCATGACTAGTTCTTCCAGTCTGTTTTTGGGTAATTACATCTTAAACAAGTTACCACTCATTGAGAGGGAGAGAGAATTCCCATATCTTTTTGTGTACTTTTTAAATAAAAAAAAAAAAAAAAAAATTCGCTGTTGTGGCAGCTTGGAATAAAGCTGCATATTTTAAATGTGCATTAAGCCTGACAACTTGAGTAAGCAATGCAGAACTGAGCACTTTGTAGTTTTACAATAGTATTGTGAGAGAGTTATCAAATTGTGCTAAATTATCACCTAAAGCAGTCATACAGCAAGATTGAGGTTTCTCCTCTTGTATCTCTTCCTGCCAGAAAGGATAAAAAAGACAGACACATCGGGGCATTGGATTTATTCAAGACCCTGTTATTCAGAAGTGTTGGTACCCCACCAGAGAAGTGTAATGCATTTTGTTTGCAATGCGATATGTTCTCTCACTTCTGCCTCTGTAGTGTTTAAATCACAGGTGGTGGCTGGTACAGAAGCACGTGAAATGCCTGAGGCACATCGCAACCTATTGCAGAAATTGTTATTGAAATTTTAAACATTATGCATAGTATTGTTAACATTTTATACCTTTTTATTGTAAGAGCACACATAAACGGACAAGAAAAAGCCTAATTTATACCAGGTATCTGTTTAACTAAAGTAAATAGAAGTACAAAATGTAATAAGTAATCCCATGAATTTAAACTGGATATCTCTCTAATAATGGAGACCTTTGTCTAATACAAGTCTTTGGTAGTATCCTGTATCTTAATTTAATTGCATTTAGTTTTGTTTTGGCACACAACATGGCTAAAGTTAAGAATTTCATAAAAAGAGCTGCAACATCTTTCTTCCAATATTTAGTTACGTTTTTCCAAGCTGGCAATAATATACACAGCAGGAGAGGATACTGTACTTTATTAACAAAAGCAAGAATTGGGGCATTAGGTAGTTTCAAGTGCTTTGTAGGACAGGCTTTCATGACTAAAATACCTGGGTAGAAGATAAAGTAATTTAGAACATTACAGTTGCATTAAAAAAACGTTGCCAGTCTTTTACACCTAATGCAGCTAATGTTCTTCTTGATTTGAATATTTTGCCAGTTTTGTTTGGAATAATGAAGGCCCTATGAAGACATTTCCAAGAGAGAGAGAAAGCAAATTTTAGGTGATAGTTGCAGTGCCTTGTGTTTCCGAGAAGGTGTAATAATTAATTTGATGTGTACAGACTCCTGGCATGGATCCTATATACTAGCCTCATAACTTAGACAGATGAGGTTTCACTATTTATATGATGCAGTACTGCTCATCGGGAAAATATATTCTGTTTTCACAAAGGTTGTCATATTTGTACATTTAGTAAACCACCTTTTAGGATGGTGGGTCCCTTCAAAAAAATTAAACTAAAATGCCAAATCCCTACATGTTTTGTGTGTTTTTTTAACTCTGCATTTTAGAAAGATTGATACAAACTATCGCGATGGTGGAGTGGTTAGCATTGTCGCCTCACAGCAAAAGGTTCTCTAGTTCGATTTTCAGCTGGAACGCCTTCTTTGCAGAGTCTGCATGTCTTCCCTGTGGTCGAGTGAACTTTAAAGACATGTAGGGGGGTGCCTTCTGTATGAAGTGTGTGAAGGTTGGGCAAGTGGGCTGGCAACTCGACACCATAAAAATCCACTGCCAATCAATAGCATACTGGTGATCCGCTGTGGCATCCCCTAACCGGGGAAAGTCGAAAGACATTGCTTTGTAGAGTATTTGATACAACCTGAAGTAGTGTAGATAGCAACATAGACAATTCATTTAAAAGCATTCAAATGTAAAGAAAATGTAATTCCTAAAGATTTCAAGATTGTTCATGTAACTTAATGCAGTTAAATTCAGAATTATGTAGACAAGTGCTATGGTTACTGGATAATTATCTAAAACTTGTAGGTTTGGTAGGAAGAAATTCTCAAATTACATCAGCACATCTTTTCAAATATTTCTTTTCATTTTTTTGCACTGTATGTTGGATCCAGGCAGGTAAATGATTGCTTTAATCAGAAATAAAATCCTCATGGAAAACCAGTTCCTTTATAATCCTAATACATTCAACTAAAATTATATCCCATTTGGAATATGAGAGGAAGTAGAAGTTGTGTTTTTATGTGCCTTTTGTTAGTTATGTAGTCTTAACTGTGTCCAAAATATTTGTTAAGTAAAATTATTTTAATGCCAGTTTGTTTTCAAGTAAAATATTCCATTTATTAATTTTGAGTGTTGCATCATTTACGTATAAGTTTTGCAGTTTCACTCAACTCTTCAGTAAGAGTTACTTCTATTTTCTTGATTCTTGTGTTGTCCTGCAAGACTGTCCCTTTTTTATTAATATAGTATTATTTTTATTGTTTAAATTTCACACTGACATTTTCAGTAGTCTTTGAAATATGTATAGAGGATGCAGATTTATTAATGCCTTCTGTAATAAAATATGTGCAAAAAGTATTTATTTTTAGACCAGTGACTATTAATTTTAAAACCGTGTTGTCCATTATTGTTAGCTATGATTATGTTGCTTTCTCAAAAGACAAGTAGTGATACGGAACATCCCAGTTTAGTTCCCTTTGGGACTTTTTAGTATGCTGTGATGCATAGTTACCTGTCTTAACATATGATGTAAAGTTCTTGCTTGTAAATTTTTAAAACCACTGTGCAAGTCCAGAAAGCGAAGTATATTCAGTTGATTTATAATCAAAAGCTTTTCAAGGGATAATTTACAAAATTTGTTAAAAAAATTTTAATTTCAATAGCATGGTATTTTAGTTTAATTAATTGATCTGATGTAGTATGATGTTTTTGTAAATGTTAGTTTTTTTGTGTTGAATATATTAATAATACCTTTATTTTTAATTACTTGTATGAAATTTTATTTATATTTCTCTATATTAAAAAAATTTTGAAAAAAAAAAAAAAAAGCTTTTTAAGATCTAAGATAACTGCCAACTTTAATTTACTAAAACTGGCATAATCAAATTTAATGTAAACATATTTTTTACATTGAGACGGTTGATCCTGTCCAGCCTATAACAGGAGGGAGTATAAACTTTAGCATGTTTTGGCATGGTGGACATAAATATTGTATATTGAAGAGAGATGGGTCTGTAAGAAGAACAAGCAACTATTTCTATTTTTAATGTGATTTGGTTAATGGATATCCACATGAAGGGAGAATGAAAGCATTTTTTAATTTTTCAGTAACAGAATGTCACTTGAAGTATTTTGTATATTTCAGGAATAATTCAGTGTACTCCATGAGTTAATTAACTTTTAAGTTCATTGATTTCCTTCATGGGACTTTCGAGATGGCTGCATACTGGTCAACAGTTTAACTTCTGTTTCCCCCAATATGAAAACAGAAACTGAGAAACTGCAGACAGAGATGTTGTCATCTTGAGTAACATTTGGTTACTGGCTTGTAAGTACACTGTCTGGATGCCTGTCAAGGAAAAGCTAAGAGAGCCTGGAAGAAAATGTAGAAAAGGTGAAGAGAAAACATTGACTGGGAAGAATTCTGTAGCCATCTTTAGTGCAGGACATGACTTCCAGTAATCTAGACAGAAAAAGTAAGTCAAAGTTGTCCAGAGCTGATTATATACACGTTCAGTGTTTTATTTTAAAGTCAAATAACAAAAAGGTTGAAAAAATAGAAGGAACAGATATTCAGATGAGCTGATGCAAAATCGGATGTCGAAATAAAGAAAAGGCTGGCTGAATATGAGACTGCGCAAGAAAAGATGTTTTAAAAAGTTGCAGAATTAGAGGACAGGGCACACAGGGAAAATAGTTATGTCTTACCATAACTTGGCATCCGTTTTCCATCTTCATTCCTCCTCACAAGTGTCTGTGATCCAGCTCGGCCACTTCTTCCAGACTTGGATCAGACTGTCAAGCTTCTCCCTTTACCCATAATACACTTGACCCACCCGAGTACCTCATAATACACTAGACCCACCCGAGTATCTCGGATCGAGTTTTCTGATTTGTCCTCCATAGATATAAAGGACAGGATAGAGAAACGGAGAGAGAGTCAGTGGAGGTGCGGACAAGGGACACAAGCATCCTGCAATCTCCCCTGGATCCTAGAAACTAAGGTAGGAGGATGGTTGGGTGGGAAAGTGAGGAGGAATGGAGATGGACAACACAGATGCCCAGTTATGGTAAGACATAACTTTCTAATCTGATGATGTCCTCTTCATTCATACTCATGAATGGGTCAGAGTCCCAAGCTATGTAGTTCCTGGGTGGCCCTCATGGAAGGATATGCTGGAGCACAGATATGCTGGAGCACAGTCGAGCCAAAAAGAAGCCCTGCTTCTAGATACTACATCCAATTTGTAATGTGCAACAAAAGTGTGATTGTTTGACCAAGTGACTCGCACAAATATCATCAATGGCAGTTCTGGAAGAAAAGGCAGAAGATGTAGCCATAGATCTGGTAGAATGTGCCCTTGGAGGTCGAGGTAATTCTAAACTTCTCTGAGTGTAAATGAAGGTCATACAGTTAGTGATCCATTTGGCCAGTTTGATCTTTGATGCTACTTGACCCAATTTATCAGAAAAGGCTGTGAACAATTGATCTGACTTCCTGTGCTGTTTTGTTCTATGCAGATAAAGTAGTTGCCTGTGAACATCAAGGAGATGTATAATGTACACTCCTTTATTTGAAAAGTTGGGGAAAAATACTGGCAACTGAATAGTTTGGTTAATGTTGCTTTCTGTAGCTGTTTTAGGCATAAAGGAGGGATTGGTATGGAGTGAAACTCTTTATATAGCGTCTTCTGCGTGGAGACGTGTGAATGGACGTACCTTCATTGAAGGTTGTGCGTCAGGGCTGGTAACTTGGCACGTAAAAATCAACTATCAATCATTAGTGGACCGGAGTTCCGCTAACCGGGAAAAGCCGAAAGACACAAGCAAATGTAAGGAGATTTAGAAGGTAATGCCTGTAGCTCAGAAATCCTTTTTGCTGAAGTAATGGCTACTAAAAAGATGGTCTTCTATGAAAAAAAACTTTGTCACAAACTTTGTCACAACTGGCTGCTGGTTCAAATGGTCTTTTGAGTCAAACTCTGCAGCCTAACAGTGGGGTCCCAAGGTTGGGAAGGATCTTGAATGGGGGTCTCAGTAAAAAGATACCCCTCATAAATGCCTTGCATAATATAAAGGTAAGACAGGGAGCAGGATTGACTAGCCATATGAAAATTAGAAATTGCAGCTAGCTAGAGTTTGATAGTACCCTGTTTGAAAGTTTTTCTAAGAAAAAGTAAAACATCTGAGACTGGTGCTGAGAAGAGATCAGTGCTTTTATTAGCAGCCCGAACAATGAACCTTTTCCATTTACTGTTGTAGACTTTCGTAGTTGAACCCTTTTGTGAGGCCAAGATGATGCTACGAACTGGGAAAGCAAGCCTGGACCGTCTTACTATGTTTGGAAGTGGAGAAACCATATGGTCAGTTTGAGGGCATGAAGATTGGGATGTTGCAGTTCTGACTGGTGAGAGAGGAGATATGTTTTGGCTCCAGTATCCATGGAGGATATTTTAGATGTGACTAAAGGAAGGGGAAGAATAGTTGTCAAGACCAGAAGGGGGCAATGAGGATGACTGGGCTTTTCAGCCTGCTTGCTTTCTGAACAAATTTCAGGATCAATGGAAGAAGGGGATACACGCAAAGGAGTCCTGGGAGCCAATCGTATCAGTGTCCCTCTGGGACTCCCCTGGCGGAGGGGTGTCAAGAGTGAAAAACTTGCTGTATTTGTTGTTGAGGGGAGAGGCAAAAAGGTCGCAGCAAGGCTGACCCCAGTGGTTAAAGATCATGTTCGATTGAAGAATCAGAATAGATCTGCGGAATCTGTCCGCCAGCTCATTGGTTTTCCCCAGAGTGTGAGTTGCAGCCAGAAGGTGGTCCGAAGATATCGTTCATTCCCAAACTCACTTGTCCTCTGTGCACAAGGGGAAAGAAAGGGTTCCTCTTTTTGCTTGCTGATGTACCAGACTACAGACATGTTGCCTGTGTGAATTGCAGTGGTTCCCAGCGGAAGAACATCCTGAAAGGCTTGCAACATTAGGACTGCTGTCATCTCAAGGACACTGATGTGCATCCTGGTCTCCAGATGGGACCACGTGCTTTGGATTATCTCACCCTTGTAATGCCCCCTCCACCCCAACTGGGGAGCATGTGTGGTCACTGTGGCCATTGGAGGGAGAATCAAGTCAGTGCCTAAAAAGAGGTTGTCTCATAGAAGCCACCTATGAATATGACGCTTGCAGATTGCTGTCGGTCCTGATGGGAACAGATAACGTTTGACAGAGTATAGACCATTGTACTGCTAATGTCCATTGAAGAATTCGCTTAAGGAACCTTGCCAGAGGAACTGACAAGATCACTGCTGACATCAACCCCAGAGCTTGTAAAACTAGGTGTGCAGGAGGGGACAAATGGGATAGTAGTTCCCCAACTTGATTCATTAGTGTTATGTGGTGAAGTGGGGAGAGAAACTATTTTATTCCTCATGTTCAACTGTGTTTCTATGAATTCTAAGTTCTGCATGGGAGTCGGATTGGATTGGACTTATCTAAATTTATGGTGATGCTCAGGGACTGTGAGATTTGAGTCAGATAATCTCTCTGGCTTGGAGAAGTTGATGCCTCATGGAAACACCTTGAATCCTTTGAGTCTCATGTGAGCTACTCCAACTGCCATGCATTTGGTGAACACCTGGGGGGCTGTGGTTAGCCCAAAAGGCAGTGCTCTGAACTGAAAATGATTGATTGGCTTACAGCCAAAAGTGCAGGAATCTCCTGGAGTGCCAGTCTATTTTGATATGATAGTACGTGTCCTTGAGATCTGTTGAGCTCATCCAGTCATACTTGGACTGAAACTTAGCCATTCAGAACGTTGACTCCTTTACATAAAGGTTCAACTTGCTTAGATCCGGTATGGGTGTTGGGTCTCTTGTCTTTTTCAGCACAAAAAGGAGTAAGTTCAGAATCCTTGTTCGGTCGGGACAGTTTTGCAACAGTTTTCGAATTTCTTGTGCTGTCTGCTTCCTCTGACCTGATAGTACATCGGGAGGTTCTTGCTGGTGTTTGGGGGTGGGAGTGTAATAGCCTCTGGATATAATGTTTAGCAGCCATGAATTGTTTGTCTAGTGTGTCTAGGCTTCTGGGTGCAAGGAAAGTCGACCCCCAACTACCTCCAGAGATGAGCAGTGCTTCAGGAGCACTGATGCGGCTTGTCAGGCAAAGTATCCCGAAAGCTCTGGTTTTGCAGGCCCCCTTTGCTCCTAGGGCAACGTTGACCATTAAACCCTCCTATTCTGCTTCTGGAAGAGGGCTCCCCGTGCAGGTCCTGGAAAGGCTTTTGGGATTTGCTGAACTGCATTTTCTTGCCTCCACATTGTCTTTTTTGGCTCTTTCCCGGTAAGGGGTTGCCACAGCGGAACTCCGGTCGGCTAATGATTGGCAGTAGATTTTTAAGGAACACTGAGGTGCCAGCCTGACGCCCAACCTTCAACGAAGGCACGCCCATTTACGCACGCATGTCTTTCGAACGCTACCCAACCGTGGGGAGGACATGCAGACTCCACACAGAAGGCACTCCCAAGCCACGCCGAGAATTGAACGGGAGAACCTCTTGCTGTGAGATAACAACGCTACTGCCGTACCACCACGGCATATGTTGAAAAGGATCTCTGAGGTGTAGAAAATGTGATCCCCAAGGCAGAAAGGGTCATCCCGCCCTTTTTTGCAGTGGGCGAGTGTCTCTAACCAAAGGCCCAAACAGTGATGAGCCATCAAAGGGGTATTAACAAAGGATGCCCTGAAGGGCTTTGTGAAATCAGTCTCATCCAGGCATGCCTCCTTAGGGATAGGCCTGAATCAGCAAGCCTGAAAGGTACCATCTGATGTTATAAATCTTTGTTCATTAATTATTATTAGGACCTCTGTTCCATCCTCGGAACCGATACGGCCGTTTCCAAGCTCGCGCCAGCCAAAAACTCTCAGCTAAAACCTATCCATAATGCCCCTCTCCTAGTTACTCCAGATCTTGTTTGTCGTGTTCCTAGTCAGACGTGCTGGCCATCTCTCTCAAAGCGAAGTAGAAAATTGCTATTTTTAAGACCGTTTATTTTTTAGTCAAGTTAGCATTTTCTCTGTCGCCTATAACCTAATTCTATTCCCTACCCTTTACCATGGTAATTTAATTTCTACAATTATTGGTACTGTCCCTCTGTCCTGCCTTTGACAGGCCCTTCCTTGCCACTTGTGGTATTTTTTAAATACCATCTTTGGTATTCTCTCCCTTATTTTGTTTTTTTTTTTTCTATAGGGATAGTCTTATTCCTTTACAATGTCAGACAAAGCTAAGTTGGGGTTTAAACAGTGTGACAAGTGCGGACGTAAGATGCCTAACTCTGATACACATGCTCATTGTGTCTGTTTGGGCATGGATCATATTAAAGCTGACTGTGACATTTGTGCTAATTTTAGTAATCATACACTAGCAGAATGTAAAAATAAACTTATTTTAAAAGGTTTACTCAAGACACCTTTTTTGGAGGCTCTGTCTGGTCGGAGGTCTCACCCCCTCCAAAGACCAAAAAAAATAAGGAAAAACCGAGCCACTCAGTTCCTGCATCTCCATCAGTTATGGAACAGAGTCAGCTCTGCTTTGCCAGCACCCTCGGCGCAGACCTCTTCGGCACCAGGCTCTGTGTCTTCTCCCTCGGTGCCATCTATGATATTCACCCCTATTTCTGTTCCAACCACAGCACCACTGACTTCGGTGCTGTCCTTGGATCCGACATTGACTCCGATGACAGTACCTGCTACAGCACCATCCCCGGCCACTGTGCCGACAGATGTTCTTCATGTTTCACTGTTGCATTCATTGCATTTGGGTAATCTGCTGGCAGGTTGCCCTCAGTCAGCCTGAATAACAAAGTCTTGGGTCCTGCGTCAGTTGCTGTGTCCTCTTCCATGACGTCAGGTCGTCAGGGGTATAAAACATGCAGCCAACGCCATTTTATTCAGTCTTTCTTGCCGCGCAGTGCCTGAAGCAGAAGCAGTTCGCAAGTGCTGGTCGGCCGACTCCTGAAATTTTCGTATTCAAGTTTCAGAACCAAAGTCTTCAAACTAAAGCCAAGTACCCCATTGGGGAAACTTTTTCTTGCTCCTTCCCGATGTTAGTAAAAGTTAATAGCTTATTTACTTGTGGGAAGCAAATACATTAAGTATTTTCATTTGTACTGTATTCCTTGCCTAGGCCCTGATCACAACGTGCCTTGCTGTTGGTTTTGTGCTAGATTTAACCAATGCACCATTAAACATCGGTATATTTTTGCGTCTAAATGTTTTGGTTCAAGATTTAACTGTCCTGAAATGTCGTCTGTTAGCAATCCGACTACCGGAGTTCACAAAAATCGCAAGGAAAAAGACAGCCCGAGGTCCAAAACTGACGACGAAGCTTCTCCTAAGCCAGTCACCGGTACTCGGTGAGGGGCTTTTTGCAGCCCCTGATACCAGCTACTTTTGAGTCGCAGGCCTCTACTGAGACACATTGAGTCCGGTATGCCGCGAGATTCTCAGAGTATTGAACCCGTGTATGTCTCTCCCTTGGATGGGTCTGGAGCCGCTGAGCAGGCACCAGCTTCTGAGGGTGTTTTCAGGCCTCAACATTTTTATATTAAACAGACGCCAGCAACAAAAACAAGGTAAAAAACTGACGCATGAGCCATGTGCTCAAGCCCCTAAGCCTAAACAACAGATTATCAAAATGGCCGAGGATTTAATTACCTTGATCAGGGGTTCCCAATCCCCCCCACTGCTAAGAGGCCTAGGCAAGGCACTGATTATGAATGTTCAGATCAGGTTTCCATTTCTTCTGATTCCTCTTCTGATCAGGAATTTTCTATTCCACCCTATGAGGATTCTGATGCAGAGGAATCCATCCCATCTGCATCTCCTCTTGAGGATTACTCTTTTGGAGAGACTAGGGATCATTTTCACTGGGAGAGTCAGGACTTTTCTCTGCCTCAAAAAAGAGGCTTGGGGATTTCCTTCTTCCTCAGCACAGGCCTTTGGCAATACCTCCTGTATTAGACATTGTTGATGATGTGTTCTTGGAATCAAGCATGGCTCCTGATTCCCTGCCTCTGGCTCCTAGTAAGCCAGACAAGATATTACAAGGTTCCTGACTCCCACAAATTTCTTTTCAAAAATTCTGCTGCTGATCCTGAGACTATTTCTCAGGCTCCCAAGGGTGTTGAGGCTTCTACAGCCAAAAATCCTACCCCTTCTGATAGAGATTACAGGGCGCTGGATAGATGGGGTAAGAAGGTTTATACGTCTGCAACCTTGGCAATCAGGGCTTTAAACTGCCAGTTTCATATGTTTAAATATCAACAGCATGTTATGGGCTTACTGAAACAGGAAATGATGTCTGTTTCTGATTGTTTGGAAAATAGAGATGTTCATACCCTGCTGCAGTCCTCACACTTGGGTTATCCTGCCGTCAGGTGGTCCCGCAGTCGGCCTTTGTTCCAATGTCTTGGTCCGGCGTCGGTTGCTGTCGCTTCTTCCCTGAAGTCAGTGCGCCAGGGGTATATAAGAGGCATCCGACACAATTTTCTTCAATCTTTCTTGCCACGCAGTGCCCGAAGCAGAAGCAGTTCGCAAGTGCCAGTCGGCCGACACCTGAGACTTTCAAATCTAATTTCAGTCCAAAGTCTTCAATAAAGCGAAGTACCCCATTGGGGAACCTTTTTTCTTGTCTCAGTCCGATGTCAGAAAAATTTAACAATTGCATTTCTTGTGGGAAGCAAATGCTTCATCAGGACTTCCATTCTTATTGTATTCCTTGTCTAGGCCCAGACCACGACGTCACAGGTTGTCGGTTTTGTGCTAGGTTTAATAAACGAACTATCAAATGCCGTTTTGACTTTGCACAACATTACTTTTGGTAGGAAATTTAATTATATCATGCCGTCGGAGCAGCCGACGACCGGCATGTATAAAAAACGCAAGGATAGTGTCAGGCAGCCTAGGAACAAGCCAGACTCCGAGGCCTCTGCTGGGCCTGTCGCCGGTTCTCCGGTTTTCAGTGAGGTGCCTACGCAGCCCCTGACGACCACAGAATTGGAACCCCAGACAGCTTCGGATTCTTTAGCGGAGTGTACTAGGCTGTTGCAGCCATCTTCATTAGGCCCTTCCGACACCGGAGCAGAAGGAGATCCCGGTGCAGTAGAAACACCTTCGGTTGCAGAAGGCGTCTTCAGACCGACTACACTCACCATTAAATCTTATGCTAAGCTTAAAACTCCATTAAAACCAAAAAAGACTGTGCATCAGTCTCCAGTTCAAGGCCCCATGCCCAAGAAACAGATGCTTAAGATGGCTGAAGATTTGATTATCCTAATCAGGGGTTCCCATCCCCCTCCAGATAAAAGACCAAGACAAGAGGAGGATTATGCCTCTTCTGACCAGGTTTCAGTTTCCACAGATTCTTCTGAGGAACAGGATTACGCTTTTCCCCCTTATGAAGACTCTGATGCTGAAGAATCTATTCCCTCAGCATCTACCCCTGAAGACTACTCCTTTGTGGAAACTTTACATACTATGAGGGAACATTTCCACTGGGAAGGCCAGGACTACTCTGATTCTAAGAAAAGGCTCCGGGAGTTCCTTTTACTACCCCAGCACAAACCACTTGCTATCCTTCCAGTTTTAGACATTGTGGATGATGTTTACTTGGAGTCTAGTCTAAATCCAGACTCCCTACTTCCTGCTCCAGCCAAACCAGACGGATACTACAGAGTACCTGACTCGCACAAATTCCTTTGTAAAAGCCCTGTGGCTGACCCAGAAACAATTTCCCAGGGTCCCAAAGGGGCTAAAGCTTCTATGGCTAAAAATCCTGTGCCCGCTGAAAGGGATTCCAGAGCCCTGGATAGATGGGGAAAGAAGATATACACCTCAGCTACTCTGGCTATGAGAGCATTAAATTGTCAGTTTCACATTCTGAAATATCAGCAATTCCTAATGTCTCAGTTAAAACAAAAAATGAGCACACATTCTGAACAGTCTGAATTCAAGGAAATGCAGGATCCGTTGCATGCAGCTGAACAGGTGGGCAAACATACTTTACAATGTGAATTTAATTCATTGGAAGCTTCCTGTAGAGCAGCTGTTACTGGGTCTGTCATATGTAGACATGCTTGGTTAAAAGAACAAACCCTACCTGATCATGTTAAAGCAAAATTATTGGATGCACCTTTACAGCAGGATGTATTTGGTGTCAAAGCAGAAGAGGTTTTAAAGAAAATGGAGGATAAGGCAAAGTCTATGCAGACGGTCAAGGATTTTTTACAGGTACAACCCCCTCGTTTCAGCAGAAATTGGCCAACAAAAAACTGGTCCTTTCCAGCTTCTGACAGATCACAGAGGGGCAAATACAGACACCCAAGTGGCAGAGGTCAGCCACAAGGCCCTTACAAACCTCGCCAATGGGGTACTGCTACCCAGAAAGGAGGAGAAGACCGGCCCCAAACTAGCAGAAGACAAACACGATGACTCAACCCTCAAACTACCAAGCAAATCTCTCTTGGCAGCTCCCTTGGGAGGAAAATTAGCACTTTTTGCAGACAACTGGCACATCATCACAAAAGACAAATGGGTCCTAAACATTGTCGCACAAGGATACAAATTCCATTTTCATACCTTGCCAAGGATAAAAGAAATGCCAAACCTGCCACCAAATCAATGGGCAGAGGCACAAAAACAAATTACAGCTCTCATGGACATGAGAGCCATTAAACAGGTACCTACACAGGAGCAAGGACAAGGATTTTACTCAAGACTCTTTCTAGTCCCAAGAAAGGACAAAGCATGGAGACCCATTCTGGATCTTTCAATTCTGAACACCTATCTGCAAGTACCAAAATTCAAGATGCTAACACTACAGCAGCTTCTTCCCATGCTGGGTAAGAATGCTTGGCTAGTAACGTTGGACCTCAAGGAGGCATACCTGCATGTCCCTATCAGACAAAATTGCAGAAGATACCTCCGCTTCTTTGCAGGTTCAACCCATTATCAATTCTTTGCACTGCCCTTTGGCTTATCTACTGCACCCAGGGTCTTCACAAAATGCCTGGCACCAGTAATTGCATACTGCAGACAAAGAGGAATTCAAATATACCCATACCTGGACGACTGCCTTATTCAAGCAGAAAGCAAGGACATTCTTTTAAAGCATCTGGCATTTGTCAAACACCTTCTAAGTTGCCTAGGGTACACAGTAAATGAAAAGAAATCAAAACTAGTGCCCTCACAAAACATAATATTCCTGGGTGCCAGCTTGAATATAACGGCCCAGGTGGCTTATCTCACACCAGACAAGCAACAGCTGACTCAATACTTCAAAATAATGGCAACAAAGACCCAACTCCCTGCAAGAAAAATTCGGCAGGCCTTGGGATTCATGGCATCTTGCATACTACTAATACCATTTACAAAACTGCATATGAGGAAATTACAATGGTACCTGAAAAGCATATGGACTCAGCACAGCCACAGCTTGGAAACAATGATACCACTCATTCCCTGCCTACAACAGGAGTTTCTATGGTGGGCACAGGCATGTCACCTCAACAAGGGTCAGCCTTTCACCTTACCCACAGCCAGGCAAACTATGACAACAGATGCAGTGGACTATGCCTGGGGAGCACACATGGCAGGATAGTGCATTCAGGGCAAATGGACTACAGATCAAAGGCATCTGCATATCCATCAAAAAGAAATGCTAGCAGTACAGAATGCCCTAACAGCTTTCAAGGACCTCTTACACCCAGGACAACTAATAATAAAGACTGACAATACCGCAGTAATGTGGTACATAAACAAGCAAGGGGGCACACATTCCTGCCCTCTATGCAGGCAAGCAATGACTTTGTGGAACACAGCACTGTCTTACCAAGTTCAACTACAAGCACAATTCCTGCCAGGAAAGAAAAACACATTGGCAGATGACCTAAGCAGAAACATCATGGATCCCCACGTGTGGAAACTAGATCCACAAGTATTTGCAATGATAACTCAAAAATGGGGACGCCCAGACATAGATCTGTTTGCCAACCCCCAAAACTAAGGACATTCCACCCACAAGCTTGGAAAGTGGACGCCCTCTCATTCAGTTGGAAAACATTAACAGTGTATGCCTTTCCTCCACTGCCTCTTCTAGCAAAGGTACTGCTGAAAGTCAGATTAGAGAGGCCACAAATGATACTCATTGCACCAGACTGGCCACACCAGCACTGGTATCCAATTCTAAGGAACATGGCCTATGGCCCACCATGGATTTTACCAGAAATTCCTCACTTGCTCACCCAGCGAGACAATCAGATTCTACACAGCCAGCTCAAGACTTTAGGTAATTTGCCATGCAGCCAGGTTTAAACAACCAGCCAACACCTCTATCCAAAGCTGTTATGGATGTCATTCTGGAGGTCAGAAGGCCCAGCACCTGGAAAACCTATTCAGACAAATGGAAAAGATTCTGTGCCTGGAACCAGAGGGGCTAAGAACATAAGACCGCCCAGGAGAGCACCAACACCTACTTGGGATTTCAACTTTGTTCTGGAAAAGCTTACACTGCCGCCCCTTGAACCAGATTTTTCAGCTGATTTTAAAATTTCTTTCATGGAAGACTGCCCTGCTACTAGCAATAACTTCAGCTAGAAGAGTCTCAGAGCTACAGGCACTAATGGCAGTGGAGCCTTTCCTCATTTTTCATCAAGACAGAGTCTCTATGAACTAACCCTTCCTTTATGCCAAAGGTGGTATCCAGTGTAGCCCTAAACCAAACCATTCATTTGCCCACCTTTTTCCCAAACCCCCAGAACAAAGGAGAAAGATTCCTGCACTCTTTGGACATTCACAGGCAATTACTACTTGGATAAAACTAAGGCTTTCAGAAAAACTGACCAGCTCTTTGTAGCCTATGCTGCAGGATCACAAGGAAAAGCCATCTCAAAACAGACCATTTCAAAATGGATAGGACATTGCATACGTTTCTGCTACACGCATCATGGGAAACTGGTACCTGCTAACATTAGGTCCCACTCCAGGGCTACAGCTACATCAGCAGCCTTTCTCAGGGGGGGTGCCGACCAAGGATATTCTGGAAGCTGCAACTTGGAGTTCAGTGCACACCTTCACCAAACATGATCACTTACCTCTATATTCTAAGACTAGAGCTGGTTTTGCCACTGCAGTTTTGCAGGGCCTACTAGCTTCTTCTAACCCTGTTTAACTCCACCACCCATCCTTAGCTTTGGGATTCAACCCAAGTGTGATGACTGCAGCAGGGTAATACGATGAACATAGTACAGTTTTGTACCTACCATAAATGTAGATGTTCGAGTGTTCACCCTGCCTGCAGTCCAGGTTATCCTCCCTCCATCCCCTCTGAACTAGCTGGACTTATCTCTGCCATTCTATCCTATACATCCTCTGTGATGTATTTGCTTGTGCCTGAAGGTATTGTTTTATTTTTATATGTGCACTGACGTCAGGGAAGAAGCGACAGCAACCGACGCCGGACCAAGACTTTGGAACTCAGGCCGACTGCAGGACCTCCTGACGGCAGGATAACCCCAAGTGTGATGACTGCAGCAGGGTGAACACACTAACATCTACATTTATGGTACATTTATGGTAGGTACAAAACTGTACTTTCCTAATGTGCATGTTGTAAAAGCCATATACTTTTTCTGGCAGGAGAACTAGATAGTAAATTTTAGTCAAATTGTGGGATATAGAAAGGTTAGTGTAAGAATATAAAGAAAGTACATTGGAATGTTAAGGAATTTAAAGTGAAGTGAAGCTAGAAAGTAGCTAAAGCAGGAAGAGAAGTAGGATATATAAAAAAAATCTATTAAGAGTTGAAAAGAAGGGAATACAAAGAAGTACTAATATGGCAAGGAGCATGGGCAGATCCAATTATTGGTTAGATGTTCTTTCAGCCTAGACATGAAGGTATAGTAGTGGGGTATAAGTCTGATTGCTTCTGGAATGCTATTCCATGATTTGGCAACACAGTGAGTGTACATACTAACCCAATTTAGATATTTGAGGTTTGTAAATAGATGGTAGATACTTGACAGGAGCATAGGTCACAAGATGGAATATAGTGTTGAAGTAGTGATGATGGAATTTGTGAAAATGATTTTGTACAGTAATGTTGCAAGTTAATAATAGTTGATTTAAAGGTGAGAAGGTGGGGTATTTTGAGCCAATTTAGGGACTTGAGAGCAGATCAGTAGTGATAGTAGTGGGCCTGCCCTTTGACAAATTTAACTACTTTATTATAACATTGGCTAGGTCTTGCTCTGAGGGAAGAGTGAAGACTGTTTAGGATTGGTGAAGCATATACAAAGGAGGGTAAGAGATGGGTGGTGGCAATGGATGTTCATCGTGTTTCACTGTTGCAGTCATTACACTTGGGTTATCTTGATGGCAGGCTACCCGCAGTTGGCCCGAGTTCCAAAGTCTAGGTCCGGCATCAGTTGCTGTTGCCTCTTCCCTGACGTCAGTGCGCCAGGGGTATAAAAGATGTAACCGACGCCATTTTCTTCAGTCTTTCTTGCAGTGCGGTGCCCGAAGCAAAAGCAGTTCGCATGTGCCGGTTGGCCGACTCCTGAGATTTTCGAAATTGAGTTTCAGAACTGAAGTCTTCAATAAAGCTAAGTACCCCATTGGGAAAACTTTTTTTCTTGCTCCAGACCGATGTCAGTAAAAGTTAATAATTGTATTTCTTGTGGGAAGCAAATACCTCATAAGGACTTTCACTGTTACTGTATTCCTTGCCTAGCCTCTGACCACGACGTTGCTAGTTGTCGGTTTTGTGCTAGATTCAACAAATGCACTATTAAACGTCTGTTTGATTTTGCTTTACCGTATTTTGGCCGAAGGTTTAATTATATAATGCCGTCGGAACAACTGCCGACCGGAATTTATAAAAAAAAATGCAAAGACAAAGAAAAGGACAGGCATCCAAGGTCCAAAACCGACGACGAAGCCTCTTCTAGGCCAGTCGCCGGTTCTCAGGCGCTTTCGCAGCCCCTGACACCCGCTACCTCAGAGCCACAGGCCGTATCCGACAGCCACGTGGAGACACTGAGGCCTGTGGAAACTCAAGGTATTGGGCCTGCAGTAACTATTCCCTCAGATGGGTCCGGAGCTGCTGAGCAGGCATTGGCTTCTGAGGGTGTTTTCAGACCTTCACAGCTTACTGTTAAGCCCACTACAGCAGCCAAGGCAAAGTCAAAAGCACCATTAAAGACAAGGAAACAAGTACAGCATTCTCCTGAACAGTCATCCATGCCAAAGAAACAGATGCTTAAAATGGCCAAAGACCTAATTACTTTAATCAGGGGGTGTTCATCATGTTACACTGCTGCAGTCATTACACTTGGGTTATCCTGCTGTCAGGCGGTCCCGCAGTCGGCCCGAGTTCCAAAGTCTTGGTCTGGCGTCTGTTGCTGTCGCTTCTTCCCTGATGTCAGTGTGCCAGGGGTATATAAGATGCAGCCGACGCCATTTTTTTCGGTCTTTCTTGCCGCGCAGTGCCCGATGCAAAAGCAGTTCGCAAGTGCCAGTCGGCCGTCTCCTGAGATTTTCATTCCGAATCCAGAACCGAAGTCTTCTACAAAGCTAAGTACCCTGTTGGGGAAACTTTTTTCTTGCCTCAGACCGATGTCAGTAAAAGTTAATAATTGTATTTCTTGTGGGAAGCAAATACCTCATAAGGATTTCCATTCCTATTGTATCCCATGCCTAGGCCCAGACCACAACGTCACTAGTTGTTGGTTTTGTGCTAGGTTTAACAAGCGCACTATTAAACATCTGTTTGATTTTGCCTGACATTATTTTGGCAGAAAATTCAATTACACCATGCCGTCGGAACTACCGACGACCGGGTTACACAAAAAACACAAAGACAAGGACAGGCATCCGAGGCCCAAAACTGATGACGAAGCCTCTTCTAGGCCAGTCGCCGGTTCTCCGGTTTTCAGCGAGGCGCCTTCGCAGCCCCTGACTACCGCTTCTTTGGAACCACAGGTCGCCTCTGACTCCCACGTGGAGATGGCTGGGTCTTCGGATACACCAGACTTGCTACCTACCGAGATTAACCCTTCAGAGGGCTCCGGAGTAGCCGAACAACCCACAGCTTCAGAGGGTGTTTTCAGGCCTACTCAGTTAACCATTAAATCTCCTGCTAAATCTAAAACAAAAACAATTTCAGCATTCACCAGGGCAGGCCTCCATGCCTAAGAAACAGATGCTCAAAATGGCCAAAGAACTAATTACTCTGATCAGGGGTCCCACCCTCCTCCTGTTAAAGGCCTAGACAGGATGCAGACTATGACTCATCCGACCAGGTGTCCATCTCCTCAGATTCATCCTCAGACCAAGGATACTGTTTACCCCCATATGAGGATTCTGATGCTGAGGAATCTATTCCTTCAGCCTCTCCACCAGAGGACTACTTATTTGGGGAAACCTTACATACCATGAGGGAACATTTCCATTGGGAGGGCCAGGATTACTCAGAATTCAAGAAAAGGCTCAGAGATTTTCTTTTATTACCTCAACACAGACCCTTTGCTATTCCGCCAGTGTTAGATATTGTGGATGATGTGTATTCTGAATCCAGTTTAAATCCTGATTCTTTACCTCCTGCTCCAGTTAAGCCAGACGGAGATACTACAGAGTCTCTGACTCTCACAAATTCCTTTATAAAAGCCCTGTTGTTGACCCTGAAACTATTTCCCAGGGTCCCAAAGGGGTAAAGGCCTCAACAGCAAAAAATCCAGTCCCCTCTGACGGAGATTCCAGAGCATTAGACAGATGGGGGAAGAAAGTATATACATCTGCAACTTTAGCAAGGAGAGCCTTAAATTGCCAGTTTCACATGCTTGTATACCAGCACTCAGTTGAAACGAAAAATGCTTCCAAATTCAGAGCTTCCTAATTATAAGGAAATGCAGGATTTATTGCATGCAGCTGAACAAGTGGGAAAACATACTTTGCAATGTGGTTTTGATTCTTTAGAGGCCTCCTGTAGAGCAGCAGTAGTTACGGGTCTGTCATTAGAAGACATGCGTGGTTAAAAGAGCAGACTTTACCAGATCATGTTAAAGCAAAATTACTTGATGCACCTTTGCAGCAGGATGTTTTATTTGGAGTTGAGGCAGAAGAGGTATTAGATAAAGCAAAATGTATGCAAACGGTGAAGGATTTCTTACAGGTTCAGCCTCCTCGATTTAGTAGAAATTGGCCAACTAAGAATTGGTCCTTTCCAGTTTCAGACAGACCTCAAAGGGGCAGATACAGACGTCCAAGAGGCAGAGGTCAACCACAAGGTACTTACAGGCCTCGACAATGGGGTGCTTTAACCCAGAAAGAAGGGGAAGACGGGCCTCAACCTTATAAAAAAACAGCTCCAGTGACTTCCCACTACAGCTGCCAAACATCTCTCTTGGCAGAACCCTTGGGGGGAAAACTGGCACTTTTCAGTCACAATTGGCAAATGATCACCAAAGACAAATGGGTTCTCAATACTGTGTCTCAAGGTTACAGGTTCCACTTTCACACTCTGCCAAAGTTAAAAGGAATGCCAAACCTGCCACCAAATCAATGGGCAGAGGCTCAGACAAATTACAGCAGTCATGGGCATGAGAGCTATTCAAAAGGTACCAACACAAGAGCAAGGGCAAGGATTTTACTCGAGACTCTTTCTGGTTCCCAGAAAGGGCAAAGCCTGGAGGCCCATTCTGAATCTTTCTTTTCTAAATACGTACCTGGATGTTCCAAAATTCAAAATGTTGACACTACAGCAGCTTCTTCCCATGCTGGGCAAGAAAGTGTGACTCGTGACTTTGGACCTCAAGGAGGCATACCTGCATGTCCCTATCAGACAAAATTGCAGAAGATACCTCAGATTCTTAGCAGGTTCAATGCATTACCAATTCTCTACACTGCCCTTTGGCTTATCTACTGTGCCTAGAGTCTTTACAAAATGCCTGGCACCAGTTATTGCATTTTGCAGACAAAAAGGAATTCAAATTTACCCATACCTGGACGACTGCCTTATTCAAGCAGAGAGCAAAGACATTCTTCTAAAGCATCTGGCGTTTGTAAAAAGACTGCTAATTTGCCTAGGGTACACAGTAAACGAAAAGAAATCAAAACTAGTGCCCTCACAAGAGATAATATTCCTGGGTGCCAGCTTAAATACAACGGCCCAGATGGCTTATCTCGCGCCAGACAAGCAAGGACAACTGACTCAATATTTCCAATTGATGGCAATAAAAACCCAACTCCCTGCAAGAAAAATCTGCAGGCCTTGGGTTACATGGCATCTTGCATACTACTAATTTCATATGCCAAACTGCATATGAGGAAACTACAATGGTACCTAAAGAGTGTCTGGTCTCAACACTGTCACAGTTTGGAAACAGTGACACCACTTATTCCTTGCCTTCAACAGGAGTTTCAATGGTGGGCTGAAGCCTGTCACCTCAAGGGACAGCCTTTCACTCCTGCCACAGCCAGGCAAACACTGACAACAGATGCTTCGGATTAAGCCTGGGGAGCACACATGGCAGGAAAATGTATTCAGGGCAAGTGGCCCGCAGAACAAAGGCATCTTCACATCAGTCAAAAAGAAATGCTAGCTGTACAAAATGCCCTTATAGCTTTCAAGGACCTTCTCCATCCAGGACAACTTCTACTAAAGACAGACAACACCACAGTTATGTGGTACATAAACAAGCAAGGGGGCACTCATTCATATCTCCTCTGCAGACAAGCCATGACCTTGTGGAACACAGCTATAACCTATCAAGTTCATCTGCAAGCACAGTTCCTGCCAGGAGATTCAATGGTGGGCTGAAGCCCGTCACCTCAAGGGACAGCCTTTCACTCCTGCCACAGCCAGGCAAACACCGACAACAGATGCTTCGGATTAAGCCTGGGGAGCACACATGGCAGGAAAATGTATTCAGGGCAAGTGGCCCGCAGAACAAAGGCATCTTCACATCAGTCAAAAAGAAATGCTAGCTGTACAAAATGCCCTTATAGCTTTCAAGGACCTTCTCCATCCAGGACAACTACTACTAAAGACAGACAACACCACAGTTATGTGGTACATAAACAAGCAAGGGGGCACTCATTCATATCCCCTCTGCGGACAAGCCATGACCTTGTGGAACACAGCTATAACCTATCAAGTTCATCTGCAAGCACAATTCCTGCCAGGAGAGAAAAACACACTGGCAGACTACTTAAGCAGAAACATCATGGATCCGCACGAGTGGAAATTACATCCACAAATGTTCAGGATGATAACACAAAAATGGTGGAGCCCGGACATACACATCCCCAAAGAATTGCCAGCTACAGAAATTCTGCACAAGGACTTACCACCCACAAGCATGGAAAGTGGATGCCTTCTCATTCAGCTGGAAAAACTTACAAGTATACGCTTTCCCACCACTACCTCTCTTTTCAAAGGTACTCATAAAAGCCAGACAAGAAAGGCCAAAGATGATCCTGATTGCCCCAGACTGGCTACGCCAGCACTGGTACCCAGTCTTAAAGAACTTAGCACAAGGATCTCCATGGATTTTGCCTCAAATCTCACAACTTCTGACTCAGCAAAACAATCCGATGCTTCATGGCCAGCTCAAGACTTTAAACCTGGCTGCATGGCAGATTCCTTAGTCAAACAAACAATGCCTCTCTCCAAAGCTGTTATGGATGTCATTCTGGAGGCCAGAAGGCCTAGCACCAGGAAAGCCTATTCGGATAAATGGAAGAGATTCTGTGCCTGGAACCAGGCTCAAAACCTTGACCCTCTTGTCCTAAATATTCCTCTGATACTACAATACTTGACTGAGATACTGTACAATGGCCTCTCCTTTTCATCCATTAAGATCCATGCCTCTGCCATCTCTGCTCATTAAAACACAGCTCCACCAATTTTTTCTCATCCTTTGCTAAAACAGTACCTCAGAGGGGCTAAAAACAAGACCGCCCCGTAGAGCACCAACTTGGGACCTCAACTTCATCTTGGAAAAATTAACTTTACCTCCTTTTGAGCCAGCTAACTCAGCAGACTTAAAATATGTCTCTTGGAAAACTGCTCTGCTCCTGGCAATACCCTCAGAATGAAGAGTTTCAGAATTAGGCACTAATTTCAGTGGAACCTTTAATCATTTACCACCATGACAGGGTGTCTTTAAGAACTAACCCTACTTTTATGCCAAAGGTGGTATCAAGTGTGGCTCTAAACCAAACTATTCACTTGCCAACTTTTTATCCAAATCCACAGAATAAAGGGGAGAGACTACTGCATTCCTTGGACATACACAGGCAGTTACGCTTCTACTTGGACAAAATGAAAGCTTTCAGGAAACTGAGCAATTGTTTGTAGCATATGCTGCAGGAACTCGGGGGGGGGGGCCATTTCAAAACAGACAATTTCAAAATGGATAGGGCATTGTATATGTTTCTGCTATACACACCATAGGAAAACTGCACCTAACAGCATTAGGTCTCATTCCACCAGGGCAACAGCCACTTCAAGTTGCTGCTTCCAAAATGTCCTTGGTAGGTACTCCCTCTGAGGTAGGCAGTTGGAGTTCTGTACATACCTTCACCAAGCATTACCATCTGCCTCTTTACTCAAATCCAGAGCTGGCTTTGCCACTGCAGTTCTGCAGGGCCTTATAGCCACCCCTAATGCCTTTATAGAACCAGCCACCCTACCTCAGCTTTGGGACTGTACCCAAGTGTAATGACTGCAGCAGTGTAACACGATGAACATAGTACAATTTTGTACCTACCATAAATGTAGATGTTAGAGTGTACACTGCTGCAGTCCAAGTTACCCTCCCTCCTTCCCCTCTTACTTGCTGGTACTTACCCTAGTATTCTACCCTTCGCTACCTATGCGGAGTATTTGCTGGTAACAAAGTATTTGATTGCTTTTCTTATGTACGTTTTATTAGCATTTTACATTGCCTACCTTTTTGGGGGCACCTGACATCTGGGGCAAGAAAAACTGAAGAAAATGGCGTCTGCTGCATCTTATATACCCCTGGCGCACTGACGTCAGGGAAGAAGTGACAGCAACCAACGCCAGACCAAGACTTTGGAACTCGGGCCGACTGCGGGACCGCCTGACGGCAGGATGACCCAAGTGTAATGACTGCAGCAGTGCATACTCTAACATCTACATTTATCGTAGGTACAAAACTGTACTTTCCCATCCCCCTCCTGACAAAAGGCCTAGGCAATACACTGACTAGGATTCCTCTGACCAGGTTTCTATTGCCTCTGATTCCTCTTCTGATCAGGGATATTCTCTCCCTCCGTATGAGGACTCTGATGCAGAAGAGTCTATACCTTCTGCCTCTCCGCCTGAGGATTATTCTTTTGAGGAAACCCTGCACACCATGAGGGAGCATTTCCATTTGGAGAGCCAGGATTATTCAGAATCCAAGAAAAGGCTCAGAGACTTTCTTTTATTGCCTCAGCACAGGCCCTTGGCTATTCCCCCTGTGCTTGATATTGTTGATGTATTCTCTGAATCCAGTCTGTCTCCTGATTCTTTACCCCCTGCACCAGTCAAGCCAGACAGAGTCCCTGACTCTCATAAATTTCTTTACAAAACCCTGCTGCAGAACCAGGAACAATTTCTCAGGGTCCTAAAGGGGTTAAGGCTTCCACTGCTAAAAATCCTGTCCCCTCGGAGAGGGATTCCAGAGCTCTGGATAGATAGGGAAAAAAGTTTACATGTCTGCTACTTTAGCTGTAAGGGCTGCCAGTTTCACATGCTTAAATGCCAGTTTCACATGCTTAAATATCAACAGTACCTCATGTCCTTGTTAAGACAGAAAATGGTTTCAAACTCAAAGTCCTGACAGTAAGGAAGTGCAGGATTTATTGCATGCAGCTGAACAAGAGGGAAAGCATACTCTACAATGTGGTTTTGATTCATCAGAGGCTTCTTGTAGAGCTGCAGTTACAGGCTTTGTTATTCGAAGGCATGCTTGGTTGAAAGAACAAAGTTTACCTGACCATGTTAAAGTAAAATTATTGGATGCTCCACTACAGCATGATACTTTGATGTTAATTCAGAAGAGGTGTTAAAAAAAATGGAGGATAAAGCAAAATCCATGCAGACAGTAAAGGATTTCTTACAGGTTCAACCACCTAGGTTTA
Source organism: Protopterus annectens (assembly GCF_019279795.1). Taxonomy (NCBI): domain Eukaryota; kingdom Metazoa; phylum Chordata; order Ceratodontiformes; family Protopteridae; genus Protopterus; species Protopterus annectens. The sequence goes on along the minus strand of NC_056726.1, from coordinate 128,793,157 downwards.
GCAGAAACTGGCCTTCAAAAAATTGGTCCTTTCCGGTGTCACACAGGCCACAAAGAGGCAGATACAGATGCCCAAGAGGCAGATCTCAGCCCAAAGGCTCCTACAGACCTAAACAATGGGGTGCTTCAGCCCCCAAAGGAGGAGAAGACAAATCACAATCTTAGAGGAAACAGTCCCAATGACTTCCCAATACAGATGCCAAGCACTTACTTTTGGCAGCACCCCTAGGGGGAAAGCTAGCACTTTTCTCAATAAATTGGCACATAATCACCCAGGACAAATGGGAACTGAATATCGTTTCTCAGGTTTAAAGGTTCCACTTTCACATGCTTCTGAAATCAGAAGGTATGCTGGATCTGACACAAAACCAATGGGCAGAGGCACAAAAACAAATTGCTGCTCTCATGGACATGGGAGCTATTCAAAGAGTACCACAGCAAGAACAGGGGCAAGGATTTTACTCTAGACTTTTTCCTTAGTACCCAGAAAGGACAAAGCCTGGAGACCAATATTGGACCTGTCCATCCTAAATACTTTCCTGGATGTTCCAAAATTCAAAATGTTAACACTACAGCAACTTCTACCCATGCTGGGCAAGAAGGCTTGGCTAGTTACTTTGGACCTCAAGGAGGCATACCTGCATGTCCCAATCAGACAATCTTGCAGAAGATACCTCAGATTCATTACAGGCTCAATGCATTACCAAATGTTCATCATGCATACAGCTGCAGTCATAACAGATGGGTTTTCCTGCAGTCAGGCAGGTCCTCGGTCGGCCGAATTCCAAAGTCTAGGTCCGGCGTCGGATGTCGTCGCTTCTTCCCTGACGTCAGTGTGACAGGGGTATAAAGGAACCAGCCGACGCCATTTTCTTCAGTCTTTCTTGCCGCACGGTGCCCGAAGCAGAAGCAGTTCGCAAGTGCCGGTCGGCCAGCTCCTGAGATTACGAATATTTTGCAACCGAAGTCTTCTTGAAAGCTAAGTACCCCGTTGGGGAAACTTTTCTTGCCTCAGACCGATGTTGGACAAAGTTAATAATTGCATTTCTTGTGGGAAGCAAATACCGCATAAGGATTTCCATTCCCTCTGCATTCCTTGCTTAGGCCCAAACCATGACGTCTCGGCCTGTCGTTTTTGTGCTACATTCAACAGACGCACTATTAAGCGTCGGGCGGAGTTCGCTCCACACTATTTTGGCAAAAAATTTAATTACATTATGTCGTCAGATAATCCGACTCCAGTTTTGAGTAAAAGACGCAAAGATAAGGACCAACATACGAGGTCTGTGACTTCTACCGACACCACGCTAAAGCCGACTACTGGTGCGCCGATTCTCAGTGAGGCACCTACGCAGCCCCTGACTACCGATGGCACTTCATTAGCGGTGTCTTCTGTGCCGGAGGTCGCAGGCTCTTCGGCCCACACCCCGACTACAGATACCAAAGCCACTCTTGGCGGGGAAACTCAGTTTAGACAGGCCTGCCACCTCTCAAGGTGTCTTCAGGCCTCCCGTCTTCTTTTTCCATTAAGGCTTTCACTAAATCTAAAACAGCCATGCATTCTAAAAGACAAGCTCCACAGGGCCCCTCTCAAGGCCCCATGCCAAAAAAGCAGATGCTCAAAATGGCTGAGGATTTGATTACTCTTATCAGGGGTTCCCAACCCCCCTCGAACAAAAGACCCAGAGTGGAGGAAGAATACCCTTCCTCGGACCAGGCCTCCATTACTTCAGAACATTCTGAAGACCAGGAACATTTATACTTCCCTTTTGAAGATTCTGATGCAGAGGAGTCCATTCCCTCTGTCTCCCCCCCCCCTCCCCCCTGAGGACTACTCTTTTGGGGAAACCTTGCATACCTTGAGGGAACACTTCCACTGGGAAGGCCAAGATTACTCAGACTCCAAGAAAAGGCTCAGGGATTTCCTCTTGCTCCCTCAGCACAGGCCTCTGGCTATCCCTCCTGTCTTAGACATACTAGATACTGTGTATTCAGAGGCCAGCCTCAACCCAGACTCTACCACCAGCTCCAGTCAAGCCTGACCGGTATTACCGGGTTCCTGATTCACATTGCCTTCAGAGAGAGATTCCAGAGCTTTAGAAAGGTATACACCTCGGCCACCCTAACCATGAGGGCATTAAACTGTCAGTTCCATATGTTAAAGTATCAACAGTTTTTGTTATCTCAGTTGAAAGGTAAAATGTCACAACCTGAACAACCAGACTTGAAGGAGTTACAGGATTTGTTACATAGTGCAGAGCAAGTAGGTAAACATACCTTGCAATGTGGTTTTGATGCTTTAGAGGCTTCATGTAGAGCTGCTGTTACAGGATCAGTCATACGTAGACATGCTTGGCTCAAAGAGCAAACCTTACCAGATCATGTCAAAGCTAAACTACTAGATGCAACTCTGCAAAAAGATTTATTGTTTGGTGTTAAAGCTGAGGAGGTATTAAAGAAAATGGAGGAAAAGGCAAAATCAATGCAAACAGTAAAAGATTTCCTACAGGTACAACCTCCACGTTTCAGTAGAAACTGGCCTTCAAAAAATTGGTCCTTTCCAGCCACGGACAGACCTCAAAGAGGTAGATACAGGCACCCGAGGGGTAGAGGGCAATCTCAAGGATCATTTAGAGGCAGACAATGGCAAGCACCTACACCAAGAGGTGGTGAGGATAGCTCCCAGCCATTCAGAAAGCAGAACCAATGACTTTCCCCTTTGCATGCCAAGCAAGGCTCAATTGGCAGCACCTTTAGGCGGAAAACTGGCGTTATTTTCGAAAAATTGGCATATTGTCACAAAAGACAAATGGATTCTGGACATTGTAGACGGAGGCTATAGATTCCACTTTCACACCCTTCCAAGAATGAGAGGCATGCCAAACCTGCTACACAATCAAAGGGCAGAGGCACAAAAACAAATTTCAGATCTCATGGACATGAAAGCTATTCAAGAGGTACCTGCACAAGAACAGGGTCAAGGTTTTTATTCCAGACTATTCCTGGTACCAAGGAAGGGCAAAGATTGGAGACCTATTTTGGACCTATCCATCCTAAACACATATTTACTCGTACCAAAATTCAAGATGCTCACATTACAGCAGCTTCTTCCCATGCTGGGCAAGGAGTCTTGGCTGGTAACACTGGACCTCAAGGAGGCATACCTGCATGTCCCAATCAGACAAGATTGCAGAAGATACCTCAGATTTCTTGCAGGTTCAACCCATTATCAATTCTCTGCATTGCCCTTTGGCTTATCTACTGTGCCCAGAGAGTTCACGAAATGCCTGGCATCAGTAACTGCCTTCTGCAGACTTCAAGGGATACAGATGTACCCATATTTGGACGACTGCCTGATCCAAGTGGACAGCAAACACATACTTCTGAAACACATGGCGTTTGTAATAATGTTGTTGAATTCTCTGGGATACACAGTCAACAAAAAGAAATCAAGACTAATACCCTCTCAAACAATAATTTTCCTGGGTGCCAGCTTGAATACAAACACCCAGATGGCCTACCTCACGCCAGATAAACAAGGGCAACTAACTCATTACTTCAGAAGACTGGCAACCTTCACCAGGCTGACTGCAAGGAAAATCCTGCAGGCTCTGGGATTCATGGCATCTTGCATCCTACTAATCCCATGTGCAAAGCTGCATATGAGGAAACTTCAATGGTACCTAAAAAACTTATGGTCTCAACACAGCCACAGTTTGGAAACAATTATACCACTGATTCCATGTCTTCAGAAGGAATTTCTGTGGTGGGCTCAAGCATGCCAAAGAAACGTAGGTCTCCCATTCTGCAAGCCTCAAGCAAATCAAGTCATCACAACAGACGCCTCAGACTATGCCTGGGGGGCGCACATGACAGATCGGTGCATTCAGGGCAAATGGTCCCACAAAGAAAAGCACCTACACATCAATCAAAAGGAAATGCTAGCAGTAATAAATGCTATTACGGCTTTCAAAGACCTACTGCATCCAGGCCAGCTATTGATAAGGACAGACAACACCACAGTGATGAGGTACATAAACAAGCAGGGAGGAACTCATTCATGCCCCCTATGCAGGCTAGCCATGTCTCTTTGGAACATGGCTCTGGAATTACAAATTCAACTTCAAGCACAGTTCCTGCCAGGCAAGGAAAACACGCTGGCAGACAACCTAAGCAGAAATATGACAGATCCACACGAATGGAAGTTGCATCCTCAAGTTTTTACAAAGATGATTCAAGCATGGGGAAGACCACTCCACAAAGGTGGAGCCTCTGCGGACCCTGGAAGCTATCGCCCCATAAGCCTGACTTGCTTAGTCTGCAAGGCCATAAGCCTGACTAGCTTAGTCTGCAAGGCTATGGAGAGGATCATCATGGAGCTCATAAACAAAGACATTGGGGACCTACAGACACTAGATCCTACCCAGTTCGGCTTTGTCAAGGGCAGATCCTGCCTTTTGAACCTGGTTGACTTCTTTGAAACAGTCCCCAAAGCCATAGATGAAGGGAAGGTAGTCCACACAGCCTATCTGGACCTTGCAAAGGCATTTGACACAATACCCCACTTGGGCATCATAGATAAGCTATCCAGCTTAAATATAAACCCTATGTCACAAGATGGGTGCTAACTGGCTCAAAGACCGAACCCACAGAGTGAGAGTTGCTGGAGCCATGTCAGACTAAACCGGTCACAAGTGGCGTCCCACAGGGTTCTGTCCTGGGACCACTCTTGTTCGGTATATACTTTTCTGAGGTACAGGCAAGCGTGGGAGGACTATGGCTCACCAAGTTCAGACTACTGCAAACTGGGCGCCATAATCAACTCTCCAGCTGACACAAGCATCCTTCAAAAGGTCTCACAGAGACAGATAACTGGTGCCAGCCATGGTTTAAAGCTAAATGCCAAAAAATGTATAGTCATACCCTTTGGCAAAAACAATGTGCCCACAAATTACCACATAGGTGGAAACCCATTAAGTACCGAGAAAGTTATTAGGGACCTGGGGACCCAAGTTGATAGCAATCTCTCCTTTGAAAACCACATTGCCAAAGTGGTTAGAAAGACCTTCTACATAGCCCACCTCATCACGAAGGGTTTCACATCTAGATCAAGAGAGGTAATCGTGCCCCTTTATTCATCCCTCATCAGGCCCATTATATAATACAATGCCCCTTTTGGGCCTTTTGGGATGTACCTTACCCGACACCTGCAGCAATTAGGCCCCAAAAGTATCTCACCAAGAGGATCAACGGTCTCAAACAGATGCCATATGCTGCTCGGTTAAAAAAAACTCCAGCTCTATTCAGTTGCATACCACCTACTTCGAGGCGATCTATGCCTGACATATGTCAAATCCAGAATTAATGGACATGCTCCACCTCAGTAAATCTAAATCCCTTAGAGCCACACGCTCGAGGGACTTGAACCTCAGCACAGAAATAAATAGAACTTGCTGGAGGGACAGGTTCATAACCCAGAGGCTCCCTTTGCTCTGGAATAGAATTCCAGTTCATGTGAGGCAGAGCACCTCACTGAATCTCTTCAAGAGGAATCTCGATAAGTGGATGGGGGATCGTAGGTTTGTCCCAGGGATTACTCCTGTGTCACTATTAGACAGAGGCACAGTAAACTAAACCTTAAAAAGGGCACAGTATACTCAAATCAAGGGGTGGCGTAAGCCATACAGAATCGGGGTAGGCTTATAATTGCCCCAGGGCAGATAGCCTAGTATGAACCAGACATAGATCTCTTTGCCATCCACAGAAATTACCAATTGACAAAATTCTGCTCAAGGACCTTTCATCCACAGGCCTGGAAAGTGGACGCATTCTCTTTCAGTTGGACAACAATGACAGTTTATGCCTTTCCACCTCTTCCTCTGCTGCCCAAAGTTCTATTAAAAGCCAGAGCAGACGGACCAAAGATGATTCTCATTGCTCCAGACTGGCCAAGACAGCACTGGTACCCACTCCTGAGGAGCCTGACGCATTCCCCACCATGGATCCTTCCGATAATGCCTCTTCTACTGACTCAACACAACTTCAAAACTCTGCACAGTCAGCTGAAAACACTCAATCTAGCCGCATGGAGGATTCCTTAAATTCACAACAGACCCTACTCTCCAAGGAGGTACAGGATGTCATTTTGGAGGCCAGAAGGCCTTCTACTAGAAAAGCCTACTCCGCAAAATGGAAACGGTTTTGTGCCTGGAATCAGAAAAGGGTCAGAATCCTGAAATACTGAATTTACCTCAAATATTACAGTACTTAGCTGAGATGCTAAACAGTGGACTTTCATTCTCCTCCATCAAAATCCATGCCTCAGCCATTTCTGCAGAATACAACACTGATCCTCCTTTATTCTCTCACCCTCTTTTAAGACGGTTCCTCAGAGGGGCTAAGAATATAAAACCCCCAAGGAAGCAACCAGTACCTGCTTGGGACCTCAATTTCATTCTAGAAAAACTGACCCTGCCTCCTTTTGAGCCAGCTGCTTCAACAGAACTGCAATATTTGTCATGGAAAACAGCCTTCCTTCTGGCTATCATCTCAGCACGCAGGGTTTCGGAACTACAAGCCCTCATGGCTGTGCAGCCTTTCATCATTTTCCATCAGGACAGAGTTTCCTTACGAACCAACCCTTCTTTTATGCCAAAGGTAGTATCCAGGGTAGCCTTGAATCAGGCTATCCACTTGCCTACCTTTTATCTTAATCCACAAAACAAAGGGGAGAGACTACTACATTCCTTGGACATTCACAGACAGCTCCGTTATTATTTGGACAGAAGAAAGCCTTTCAGAAAATCAGAACAACTCTTTGTGTCCTATGCTACAGGTGCTCAAGGGAAGCCTATTTCCAAGCAGACACAATGGATAGCCCACTGCATTCGCTTTTGTTACTCTTTTCATGGTAAATCTGTACCTACAGGCATCAGATCTCACTCCACAAGGGCCACAGCTTTCTCTGCAGCTTTCCTCAGGGGGGTACCTACCAAAGATATTTTGGAAGCAGCCACTTGGAGCTCTGTACATACTTTCTCCAAGCACCATCACCTACCATTATACTCCAAATCTAGAGCGGGCTTTGCCACTGCAGTCTTGCAGGGCATCCTAGCTCCTCCTAGTTCCACTTAGTGCCTACCACCCCTTTTTTAGCTTTGGGATTCTAGTTCCACTTAGTGCCTACCACCCCTTTTTTAGCTTTGGGATTCTACCCATCTGTTATGACTGCAGCTGTATGCACGATGAACATAGTACAGTTTTGTACCTACCATAAATGTAGATGTTCGAGTGCTAATACAGCTGCAATCCAGGTTTCCCTCCCTCTTTCCCCTCTTGGGACAGGCCTTATGGCTAACAGCTCCTCATACAACATGATTGGGGTATTCTTTTATGGTATATTTGCTTGCAACTACTGTTTTTTGATTTTATTGCATTGCATTATTACATAAATTTATGTTTTGCCTTCCTTCTGGGGGCACCTGACATGAAGAAAATGGCGTCTGCTGGTTCCTTTATACCCCTGTCGCACTGACGTCAGGGAAGAAGTGACGACATCCGACGCCGGACCTAGACTTTGGAATTCGGTCGACCGAGGACCCGCCTGACTGCAGGAAAATCCATCTGTTATGACTGCAGCTGTATTAGCACTCTAACATCTACATTTATGGTAGGTACAAAACTGTACTTTCTCTGCACTGCCCTTTGGCTTATCTACTGCACCCAGGATCTTCACAAAATGCCTGGCACCAGTAATTGCATTTTGAAGACAAAAAGGAATTCAAATATATCCCTACTTGGACGACTGCCTTATTCAAGCAGAGAGCAAGGACATTCTTCTAAAGCGTCTGGCCTTTGCAAAAAGATTACTAATTTGCCTAGGGTACACAGTAAATGAAAAGAAATCAAAACTAGTGCCCTCTCAAGAGATAATATTCCTGGGTGCAAGCTAAAATACAACTGCCCAAATGGCTTATCTCACGCCAGACAAACAAAGACAACTGACTCATTATTTTCAAATGAAGGCAACAAAGACCCAGCTCCCTGCAAGAAAAATTCTGCAGGCCCTGGGCTTCATGTCGTCCTGCATTCTACTAATTCCATATGCAAGACTGCATATGAGGAAACTACAGTGGTATCTAAAAAGTGTTTGGACTCAACATTGCCACAGCCTGGAGACATTCATAACTTTAATTCCCTGCCTACAACAGGAGTTTCAATGGTGGTCCCAGGCCTGTCACCACAACAAGGGACAGCCTTTCACCTTACCCACAGCCAGCCAGACAATAACAACGGATGCATCGGATTATGCCTGTGGGGCACATATGGCAGGAAAATGTATTCAGGGCACGTGGCCTAAGGAACAAATGCATCTTCCCATCAATCAGAAAGAGATGCTAGCTGTACATAATGCCCTGACAGCTTTCATGGACCTACTACATCCAGGACAACTACTAATAAAGACGGACAATGCCATAGTTATGTGGTACATAAGCAAGGGGGCACACATTCCTACCCCCTATGCAGGCAAGCCATTACTTTGTGGAACACAGCACTGACCTATCAAGTACATCTGCAGGCACAATTCCTGCCAGGAACAAAAAATACACTGGCAGACGAACTAAGCAGAAATCTCATGGATCCTCACGAATGGAAACTAAAAACACAGGTGTTCAGCATGATAACAAGGAAATGGGGACGCCCAGACATAGATCTTTTTGCCTCCCCACACAATTGCCAACTACAGAAATTCTGCACAAGAACGTATCGCACGGAAAGTGGATGCTCTATCATTCAGCTGAAAAACCCTGACAGTTTATGCCTTCCCTCCAATGCCTCTTCTTACCAAGGTGCTCCTAAAAGTCAGACAAGAGAGGCCAAAAATGATCCTGATTGCCCCAGACTGGCCACGCCAGCACTGGTACCCAATCCTAAAGAGCTTGTCTCAAGGCCCAGCCTGGCCTTTACCTCAAATTCCTCATCTTCTGACTCAACAAAACAATCCAGATTCTGCATAGTTAACTCAGAACCTTAAATTTGGCAGCATGGCAGATAATGTAGCCACTCAGACTGCGCCTCTCTCTAAAGCTGTTATAGATGTCATTTTAGAAGCCAGGAGGCCCTGCACTAGGAAATCTTATGCAGAAAAATGGAAGAGATTCTGTGCTTGGAACTGGGCACAAGAGCTCGAACCACTTGTTCCAAATATACCTCAGATTTTACAATACCTAACTGAGATGCTGGACAAAGGCCTATCTTTCTCATCAATTAAGATCCATGCCTTTGCCATTTCAGCTCATTACAATACGGAATCTCCAATTTTTTCACATCCTCTACTAAGACAGTACCTCATAGGGTCAAAAATCATAAGACCCCCAAGGAGAGCACCAATACCAACTTGGGATCTCAATTTTGTTTTAGAAAAGTTCACACTGCCTCCCTTTGAACCAGCCAGCACAGCAGATATAAAATTCTTGTCATGGAAAACTGTTCTGCTCCTAGCAATAACTTCAGCAAGAAGAGTCTCAGTTACAGGCATTAATGGCTGTGGAACCTTTCATCATTTGTCACCAGGACAGGGTTTCTCTTGAGACAAATCGTTTTTCACCAGGACAGGGTTTCTCTTAGGACAAATCCAACATTCATGCCAAGAGTGGTTTCGAATGTGGCTCTGAACCAAACCATTCATTTACCAACTTTCTACCTAAACCCCCAGAATAAAGGGGAGAGAATTCTGCACGCTTTGGATATACACAGACAACTACAATTCTACTTGGACAAAACAAAAGCTTTCAGAAAAACTGAGCAACTGTATTTGTAGCCTATGGTGCAGGATCACAAGGAAAGCCTATCACAAAGCACACCATTTCAAAATGGATAGGACACTTCATTCGCTTCTGTTATGCACAACATGGCAAATCAGTGCCTAACAGCATTAGGCCACATTCTACCAGAGCAGCAGCCACTTCAGCCTTTCTCAGAGGAGTACTAACCAAAGACCTTTTAGAAGCTGCAACCTGGAGTTCAGTGCACACTTTCACCAAGCACTACCACTTATCTCTCTACTCTAAATCCAGAGCAGGCTTTGCCACTGTAGCCCCTCCAAATCCTATTTAGACCCAGCCACCCAATCTCAGCTTTGGGATTCGACCCAAGTGTAATGACTGCAACAGTGAAACACTATGAACATAGTACAGTTTTGTACCTACCATAAATGTAGATGTTCGATGTTGCAGTCCAGGTTACCCACCCACCATCCCCCTTTTTTCTTTGCTGGGACTTCTCTGTACTGCTCAACTCTATACAACCTATGTGGTGTATTTGCTTGTAGATGAAGGATATGTTTATATTAGTACATGCATGCTTTTTGGCATAATTTATTCCTTTCAGCCTTCCTATCTGGGGGCACCTGACATCTGGGGCAAGAAAAACTGAAGAAAATGGCATCGGTTGCATCTTTTATACCCCTGGCGCACTGACATCAGGGAAGAGGTGACAGCAACCAACGCCAGACCTAGACTTTGGAACTCGGGCCGACTGTGGGTAGCCTGCCAGCAGGATAACCCAAGTGTAGTGACTGCAACAGTGAATACACTCTAACATCTACATTTATGGTAGGTACACAACTCATAGGCTCATAGGTTCATACTAGGCTATCTGCCCTGGGGCAATTATAAGCCTAGCCCGATTCTCTATGGCTTACGCCACCCCTTGATTTGAGTATACTGTGCCGTTTTTAAGGTTTAGTTTACTGTGCCTCTGTCTAATAGTGACACGGGAGTAATCCCTGGGACAAACCTATGATCCCCCATCCACTTATCGAGATTCTTCTTGAAGAGATTCAGTGAGGTGCTCTGCCTCACATGAACTGGAATTCTATTCCAGAGCGAAGGGAGCCTCTGGGTTATGAACCTGCCCCTCCAGCAAGTTCTATTTATTTCTGTGCTGAGGTTCAAGTCCCTCGAGCATGTGGCTCTAAGGGATTTAGATTTACTGAGGTGGAGCATGTCCATTAATTCTGGAAGTAGGCGGTATGCAACTGAGTAGAGCTGGAGTTTTTTTTTAACCGAGCAGCATATGGCATCTGTTTGAGACCCTTGATCCTCTTGGTGAGATACTTTTGGGGTCTTTCTAATTGCTGCAGGTGTCGGGTAAGGTACATCCCAAAAGGGGCATTGTATTCTAGGATGGGCTTGATGAGGGATGAATAAAGGGGCACGATTACCTCTCTTGATCTAGATGTGAAACCCTTCGTGATGAGGTGGGCTATGTAGAAGGTCTTTCTAACCACTTTGGCAATGTGGTTTTCAAAGGAGAGATTGCTATCAACTTGGGTCCCCAGGTCCCTTATAACTTTCTCTGAACTTAATGGATTTCCGCCTATGTGGTAATTTGTGGGCACATTGTTTTTGCCAAAGGGTATGACTATACATTTTTTGGCATTTAGCTTTAAACCATGGCGCTGGTACCAGTTATCTGTCTCTGTGAGACCTTTTTGAAGGATGTTTGTGTCAGCTGGAGAGTTGATTATGGCGCCCAGTTTGCAGTCGTCTGCGGACTTGGTGGGCCATAGTCCTCCCGTTGCCTGTACCTCAGAAAAGTATATACCGAACAAGAGTGGTCCCAGGACAGAACCCTGTGGGACGCCACTTGTGACCAGTTTCGAGTCTGACATGGCTCCAGCAACTCTCACACTGTGGGTTCTGTCTTTGAGCCAGTTTGCGACCCATCTTGTGACATAGGGGTTTATATTTAAGCTGGATAGCTTATCTATGATGCCCGAGTGGGGTATTGTGTCAGATGCCTTTGCAAGGTCCAGATAGGCTGTGTGGACTACCTTCCCTTCATCTATGGCTTTGGTGACTGTTTCAAAGATGTCAACCAGGTTAAAAAGGCAGGATCTGCCATTGACAAAGCCGAACTGGGTAGGATCTAGTGTCTGTAGGTCCCCAATGTCTTTGTTTATGAGCTCCATGATGATCCTCTCCATAGCCTTGCAGACTAAGCTAGTCAGGCTTATGGGGAGATAGTTTCCAGGGTCCTTAGAGGCTCCACCTTTGTGGAGTGGGACCACTGTTGCTGTACGCCATTCTGTGGGCACATATCCTGTAGTGAGGCTGAGATTGTATAGCTGTTTTATTTATTTGAGGGATTAGTTCCTCTTGTAGTTAATGTAGGACGCAACCTGGGACGCCATCTGGTCCCATGGAAGCAGTGTTTTTTGCTTTGGAGAGGGCAGCCTTCACCTGAGCATCTGAGATGTTTGGGAGACAGCCCTCTGCCGGGATAGATACTTGCTCTTTTGGGGGGGAGGGGGTGGAGAGGTTTGCACTGAACCTGTCTGCCAGGATATTGGCGATGTCTGTGGGTTCAGTGTATTTTTTGTCATTTAGAATCAACTCGGAACAAGTCTGGGAGTTGCATCCCAGGATGTCCTTCAAGGATGCATCTGCAGTCCTAACAAATGGGTTGTCCTGGCCTCAGGCAGCCCTTGGATTCCAAAGTCTGGGCCTGGCCTCGGCTGATGTCGCACTTCACCCGACGTCATAGCCGCAGTTCAGCGGGTATAAAGGCATCAGCCAACGCCATTTTCCTCAGTCTTTCTTGCCGCGTGGCGCCCGAAGCAGAAGCTGTTGCAAGTGCGGTCGGTCAGAACCAGAGATTTCTACTGCGAAGACTTCTAAAAGCTAAGTACCCGTTGGGGACTCTTTCTTGCCTCAGCCGATGTCAGAAAAAGTGAATAACTGTTTAACTTGTGGAAACAAATACCTCATAAAGATTTCCACTCTTATTGCCTACCTTGTTTAGGCCCAGACCACGTAGCAGCTTGTCTAGCCTGTGCTTCCTTCAACCGGCCACTTAGGCGTCGGTCGGTTTGCAGAGGAGTTTTCGGCTCCGCTTTTGCTTATATCATGCCGTCGGAGACTCCGACTTCACATTTAGCTAAAAGCGTAAGGAAAAGGACCGACACTCGGTTTCGGCGTGTCTCTGTTTCGGCGATGCCTCCTTCTACGAGGCGCTTCCAGCATGGCTGAAACTACTACTGAAAATCCACCTGCTCTTACAGTTTCTCAGGATTTATCAGATACTATCATAGATGTATCTACTCCTGCGTGGAGCTGCTAGGCCCCTGCATCCATGTCAATTAAGGCTTTGCCAGGGCTAAAGCAGCTAAATCTTCAAAGGCGTGCCTGCTAAAGCCCCTCTCACAGGCCTAGCTCTAGTACTCAAATGCTTAGTCTAGCAGAGGATCTCATTTCTTTGATCAGGGGAACCCAGTCTCACCCTGACAGGGCCTCTCACCCACCTCCAGAGAAGAGGCTTAGAGCAGAGCCCCTGAGCCAGTTTCTTCAGATTATTCCTCTGATTCAGAAAACACAAATCCTCCAGGGCCCTTACTCTCCATATGATGACTCTGATGCAGAGGATTCCATACCTTCTGCCTCTCCTCCTGAGAATTTTCTTTTGGGAAACCTTGCGGGAACAATTTCAGTGGCAGGGCCAGGATTTTCAGATTCTAGGAAAAGGCTTGGGACCTTTTTTACACTACCACAGCATAGGCCTTTAGCTATTCCTCCAGTACTTACAGTTGTGGATGATGCATTTAATGATGCTTGTACTGCCCCTGACTCACTGCCTCCGGCCCTGCTAAGCCGACAGATACTACAGGGTTCTGGACACACATTATCATTTATACAAGGCTCCTATTGCAGATCCTGAAGCTATTTCACAGGGCCCCAAAGAAACAGCAGCTGCCTCTGCCAAAACCCCTCCCCTCTGAAAGAGAATCTAGGGCATTGGAGATGGGGTAAAAAGTTTATACTTCTCCTACTCTTTCGGCTTGGGCCTTAAACTGTCAATTCCACATCATTCAGTATCTAGAATTTCTGTTTGATCAGCTCACTAAAAACTGTCGTAAGTCCCTTCAGAGCCTTTAGACCGTAAGTCCCTTCAGGATTTGGTGCATAACACTCAGCAGGTCAGTAATCATTCCTTAAAATGCGGCTATGATGCACTGGAGGCTTACTTTAGATCAGCTATGACTGGTACAGTGATCAGAAGGCATGCATGGTTAAGAGCAATCCTTACCAGACCATGTAAAGTCAAAGCTTCTAGATGCTCCCATGGAAAAGCACAGTTTGTTTGGTTCCCCTGCACAGCAAGTGTTGAAGGTGGAAGAAAAAGCTAAATCTGTCCAGACAGTCAAGGATTTCTTACAGGTCCAGCCTCCGAGGTTTAGTAGGAACTGGCATTCCAAGTGGTCCTTTCCAGACACCACCAGAGCACAGAGAAGCAGAAATAGGCGCCCTAGAGGCAGAGGTCAATCCAGAGGTGCCTACAGGGGCGTCAGTGGCAGCCTAACAGCCAGAGAACTGCCACAGATCCAGCCACTACCACTTCTACAGGACAATCTCAGTGACTTGGCTCTGAAACCGCCTACCAGGGAACAACTGGCAGCACCCTTAGGCGGAAAATGAACCTTATTTTCAGTAAATTGGCATTACATTACAGGAGACAAATGGATTTTACAGACAATGAACAAAGGCTACAGGTTTCACTTCCATACTCTTCCAAGGAAGAGAGGAATGCCAAACCTACCTCCAAATCAAAGGACAAACGCCCTACAGCAAATAGACTACTTACTAAGGATGAGAGCTATAGAAAGGTACCCTATGGAACAAGGACAAGGATTTTATTCAAGGCTTTTCCTAGTACCAAGAAAGGAAAACCAATGGAGACCTATCCTCGACCTGTCCGCTCTAAACACATATCTCATTGTTCCAAAATTCAAAATGCTGACCTACAGCAACTTCTTCCCATGCTGGGCAAGGAGTCTTGGCTGGTGACTCTGGATCTCAAGGAGGCATACCTGCACGTCCCCATACGACCAAATTGCAGAAGATACCTCAGATTTCTTGCAGGATCAGAGCATTATCAATTCTCAGCATTGCCTTTTGGCTTATCTACTCCAGAGTATTCCATGCCTGGCATCAGTAATTCCCTCATTGCAGGCTTCAGGGAATTCAAATTTATCCATACCTGGACGACTGCCTGTTACAAGCGGACAGCAAAGACAAATTAACAAAAGATTTAAAAGGTTATTCACCTGCTGCAAGCCCTGGGATACACAGTCAACACAAAAAAGTCAAGGCTGACACCATCCCAAAGGATAACCTTCCTGGGTGCAGAACTGGACACATCAAACCAGATGGCATTCCTCACAGCAGAAAAACAGAAGCAGCTACCACTCTATTTCATGGCATTAGAACCAGCTTACAGCAAGGAAAATCCTGCAAGCCCTGGGTTACATGGCATCCTGCATAATATTAATCCCACATGCCAGGCTACATATGAGGAAGTTGCAATGGTACCTGAGGAATTTATGGTCTCAGCACAAGCACAGCCTAGAAACACAAATTCCAATAATTCCATGCCTGAAGCAAGAATTCCAGTGGTGGGCCCAGGCCTGTCAATTGAACAAAGGACTGCCCTTCCACAGGCCTCACCCAAGCCAGACTATCACCACGGGCGCCTCAGACCTCGGTTGGGGGGCACACATGGTGGACAAGTGCATACAAGGCTTATGGACTCAAGACCAGATGAACCTACACATAAATCAAAAGGAGATGCTGGCAGTAAAACAGGCAATTCAGACATTCAGACCATTTCTTCAACAGGATCATTTGCTGATAAGGACGGACAACACCACAGTTATGTGGTATATCAACAAACAGGGAGGCACACATTCATATCCTCTATGCCGGATGGCAATAGACCTCTGGAATGTGGCCCTGAGCCTCAACATTCAGCTCCAAGCCATATTTGTGCCAGGAAAAGAAAATATACTAGCAGACACCTTAAGCAGAACCAACCCGGATGCCCACGAATGGATGCTGCATCCAGACATCTTCAAAACCATCACAAGGAAATGGGGACTGCCAGAAATAGACCTGTTAGCATCCCCACACAACCACCAATTGAAAAATTCTGCACAGGACATACCACGGAAGGTGGACTCCCTATCCTTCAGTTGGAAAACCTGACAGCATATGCATTCCACCTCTTCCTTTGATGCACAAGTGCTACTGAAGATCAAGAAGACACCAGGATCATCTTGATGGCTCCAGATTGGCCAAGGCAACACTGGTACCAGCTACTGAGGTATGTCCGGGAACTACTACCTCTACTGCTAACACAGAACAACTTCAAAATCCTGCATCAAACTTGAAAACACTGCAGCTAGCTGCTTGGAACATTACATAAGGAAAAATAGCAGATTTATCTCAAAGGGTTAAAGACATTATCTTGGAGGCCCTCAACAAGGAAAACTTATACAGCAAAATGGAAAGATACCTCATTTGGAGTGCAACAAAGAGTGGATGCATCATTGGCAAACATAGCTAACATCCTGGAATACTTAGCAGAGCTTTTCCACAAGGGTCTCTCTTACTCCTCCATTAAGATTCATGCATCAGCAATTTCAGCAGAATACAACATGGATCCTCCAGTCTTTCTCAACCTCTACTCAGGCAGTTTCTCAGAGGAATTAAAATGTAAAGCCACAGGAAACCTCCATTGCCTACATGGGACTTGAACTTTGTGTTAGAAAAGTTGACACTTCCTTTTTGAACCAGCAGCAACAGCAGAATTACAGTACTTATCTTGGAAGACTGCATTCCTGCTTGCAATCACTTCAGCTAGAAGGGTTTCTGAATTACAGGCATTAATGGCAGTACAGCCCTTCCTTATCTACCATCAGGATAGAGTGTCCATGAGAACTAATCCTACCTTTATGCCAAAGGTGGTCTCCAGGGTATCATTAAACCAAGCAATACACCTACCAACTTTCTTCCCCCACAGAACAGGGGAAAGATTGCTGCATACCATGGATGTGCACAGACAATTGCTACTACCTGGACAGAACCAAGAACAATAGAAAAACTGACCAGCTTCTGGTAGCATATGCAACAGGAATGGAAGGAAAAGCAATTTCAAAACAAACAATCTCAAAATGGATAGGAAATTGCATTAGATTTTGTTACGCTTTTCATGGAAAGCAACTCCAGAAAACATCAGACCTGGCTACAGCCACTACTACAGCTTTCTTCTACGAGGTGGCTACCAAGCTGCTACTTGGAGCTCCGTGCATACATTTGCCAAGCATTATAATCTACCTTTATACTCCAGATCTTTGCCACTGCTGTTTTGCAAAGGGATCTTCCCCTCCCCAGTTTGGCTATGGTAATCTACCCATTTGTTAGGACTGCAGATGCATCCTTGAAGGACATAGTACAGTTTTTGTACCTACCATAAATGTAGATGTCCGAGAGGTATCCCTCCTTCCCCCTCTGTGGTACTAGGGTATTTGCCCATCTTGTAGCTAGCTGGGGAATCTATTATGGTGTATTTGTTTGTATATATGTATATACATGTTTATTTCTATTTGCTCTCTATTGTTTGGAAACATTGCATTTATCCAAATTTAGCCTTCCTAGAGGGCACCTGGGGCAAGAAACACTGAGGAAAATGCTAAGTCGCTGTTGCCTTTATACCAGCTGAACTGCAGCTATGACGTCGGGTGAAGTGCGACATCAGCCGAGGCCAGACCCAGACTTTGGAATCCGGCCGACCGAAGGGCTGCCTGAGGCCAGGACAACCCATTTGTTAGGACTGCAGATGCATACCTCTCGGACATCTACATTTATGGTAGGTACAAAACTGTACTTTTCTAACATAACTGAAAAAAGCCTTATGATTGTCTTTGGTGTCCTGTGCAATTTTTCTCTCGAAGCTGGCCTTGGAGGATTTTATGAGGGATCGTAATTTTTTGCTAATACTGATCAGAGATGCCTTCCCTATTAGGGATTTTGCTCTATCATGTAGTAGCTTCCTCCTTCTGTTGTACAGTTTATTTATGGCAGGGGTCCACCAGACTGGACGCCTGCCTTTGGATGATTGGGTCTTGGTTTTGTTTGGGATAGCATGATCCATGCATTCCTGAAGATGTCCGTAGAATGCATTTATATAGGATTCTGCAGTTTGGGCTGTTGTTTCCACTGGCCCTGGGGCCTTGAAGGATTCCACTTCGGTTTTGAGAAGCGAGAAGTTCGCTTTTGAGAAGTTTTTCACTGTGGTTTTCTGGGCTGGGGGTGGGGTCGGGATGTGGACATCCAGTGAAATTAATTTATGGTCTGATCTTACCAATGAGGGATATACTTCTGGTGTGGAGCATAGAGTCCTCCATGTTGGTAATGATCAGGTCTAGTATGTTGTTCCCTCTTGTGGGAGTGGTGACTAGTTGTTCCATAGCATTTGAGTTTACAATTTCCAGGAATCTTTGTGCTAAGGTGCTGGGGCTCGAGTAGTGCTCCCAGTCAATGTTTGGGTAATTGAAGTCACCCAATATAATGGTGTTCGGAGAGATCTTCACATTCTCCAATGTTTTCAGGAAAGCCGAATGGGATTCCTGACTTTGAGAGGGTGGTCTGTAGGATGCTATAAACTGAAAAGCAGTCTTGCCCACTGTTAGTTGCACATGGATGGTCTCCGATACTTCGTGCAATGCCACTAACCTGGAGGTGTGGATATCCTTGATAAATATGGAAACTCCCCCTCCTTTTGTGGTTCGGTCCAGGTTTTGGGGCCGAAAAGCATGATATGAGGTATAGCCTGGTAGTGCTGGGGTGCTCTCTGGAGCCTTGAACCAGGTTTCTGTCACTGCACAGATATCGATGTTCTCCATACTGAGGAGAGCTTTGAGTGCGTACATCTTGAGGTCAAGACTTCTGGCGTTTAGTAGCATTACCCTTAGTTTCTTGTTCCTTGTGCTGTCTATGGGGGTGGGTTTGACTTTTGAGCCTTGCCTAAAAAGGCACTATGGGGGTGGCAAGAGCCTTTGCCAATATCCGAAAGCCCAGTGGTGACAGGTGCAAGCTGTCCCTAGCGAAGCAACGTGGCTTGTCGAGCATGTCATCCCAGGCTGACAGACACTGGATCCCCTTTGAATGACACCAAAATTTTAGCCAATTGTTAAAATCGATCATTTTGTCTTTGTACTGTGGCATCATTCTAGGTGAGGGTAAGATGCTGCTCAAGGTCAGTGTCATACCAGCCTGGGCTACATGATCAGAGAGCTCCTCTATGTCTCTTTTCATGTAGTCCAGGGAGGTACGTCTCGGGTCATTCACATCAGCATGTACAATGACTGAGTCATATTTGTATTTGCTTTGGAGTGACCTGAGTGCTTGCGTTATGTGTCGGATCCTAGCACCAGACAGGCAGCTCACCGTGACCTTCTCGTTATTCAGCCTGGTGAGCGGGACGTCAGTGTGTCTGACAATAGAGTCACCTATAACAAGAGTATCAGGTGTGTTATTCAGCCTTAAGGGCTGTGGCTGCTTGGCACACTGACTTTGTGGGTTATGTGTTGTGTGTGTTTTATTTTGAGGTAGCGTTTGCTTGCATGTCTGCTTTGGAGGTCTCTGTTGCTTAGGTAGATTTTTATTTAGAGCCTCCGAGTATGTTTCTGTACTTTAATCTTGTGGAGTTGGAGATTAATTTATTAGCTCTATACAGCATGCCCAATTTTTCATTAGTTTTTTTATGCTGTTGCTGATATGTAGGTCAAATTTAAGATTGTTGTCAATAGTTACACCTAACAGATGAGAGTCCTGGCAGAGCAGATTAATGTAGAGTCAGCATATTGAATTAGGGTGGCTTGTTTGCTGCCCATATTAAGATGATTAGTAAAAATGTTGAGAAGTGGGCCTAGTATTGAGCCTTTGGGAACCCACTGCTAAAAGGCAAGTAAGGAGCCTTTGGGAACCCAGTGCTAAAAGGCAAGTAAGGAGAGAAGTTATAGTTCCATATGACCGAGTGATATCTGTTAGAGAGAGAGAGAGAGCTAGTGAGCCATTATAGGGATGTTTTGGTTAAGCCTAGAACAGATAGCTTGGATAACCGTATCAAAGGCTTTGGATAGATCTAAAAACACAAAAAGAAAAATCTAGCAAAGCTAGAGTTTCCATTGTGTGATGCCTTTAAACCTCTTGAATCAGAGGCAGCATGGAATATCCCATGTTGGCAGCATGGAATATCCCATGTTGCCTCTGATTCAAGAGGGTTAAGGTATCACACTGTGGAAATTCTAGCTTTGCTAGATTTTTCATGTTGTGTTTTTAACCAATTGGTTTTCCAGTGTGACCTTTTTAAACATTGTTTTAGTTTGTTAGTTGGGATATTTTGCAGAGACCGTTAGGTTTATGGAGATCAGTTTGGCATGACTACCCTGTGTTTCCAAAAGTCAAACATTCCTCTTATGCTGTGCTGATGTCATCCTAAGAAGGCAGAAACATGCATGTCCACAGCTAGAAAGGGGTTTGGCTTTATTGGCATGAAATTGTCCATAAAAAGACTTACAAGAAAAAAGTCATGGATGTTCAGAATTGCCATTTAGCTGAAACACCTGATATCCTTAGAGTAATTTACATATGTCCCATGTTGCCTCTGTTTCAAGAGGTTTAGTGTATCGCACAGTGGAAGTTCTAGCTTTACTAGATTTTTCTTTTTGCGTTTTTAACCAATTTTTCCTCTGTGACCCTTTTAAACATTATTATAGAGCTAAGAGCAGAGAAGAGACTAGGTTTCCGGAGTCATGAGCTTTGTTGATAGGGTCGGTAAAGGATAGTAGAGCAGTGATGGTGCTGTGTGCTGGTCTGAATCCGTGTTGGTGGGAAAGAGAAGATTATTGTTGAGCAGGTATTGAAGTTGTTTATGGATACATTTTTCTAGAATGTGTGTTAGTGGTGAAAGAATTTTTGTGGAGGTGCCACCTTTATGGAGAGGAAGAATTAAGGATTTTTTTTCTGCAGAGGGGACAAAAGACTCCTTGATGGGTCTATTAATGATTATTGAAACTGCTAGGCAGTTGTCAGCAGACAGTTTTAGAAATTTGTTAAGATTGTCTGCAGAGGGGGAACATGACCTGAGCTTGCACAGGAAGGATTTGATAAAGGAAGTAGAAACCGGTTGAAGGGAAAATGTGGTGTGACAGGTAATAGTCTGAGAGAAGGTAGAGGGAGATGAAGGGAATTTATTAGTGATGGAAGCGAAGTAAGAGTTAAATTGAGTTGCTATATCAGGTGAGTTACTAACACAAGATGATTGGGGGGAGGACTGACTTCCTGGGTTTAGGATTTTTTTGATAGTGTGCCAGAAGGTTTTTGGACTGGACTTGTGCTGATCTTGTGGTTTTGCATAGAACTGTTTTTTGCCTAAACTAACCTGTTACTTTACAATGTTGCACAGTGCTTTGAAATGCTGTAAAATACTGTGAGTCTTTTGTTTTAGGAAGTTGTCCAAGCCTTGTCTTTTTTTATTTTTTATTTTTGCACGAGTGATCTGGCATAGAAAGAAAGCCAAGGAGTATAGCTGGTTTTGACTTTTTTTTTTTTTCCTTCTGGTGAGAGCTGAATTGTCTAAAGTGTTTAGGAATGTATAATTAAATTGTTCAACTGCATTATCTAGTGGTAAGTATTTAAGGAAGGACCAATTGATGAGTTTAGTAAATTTGTAGATGCCTGCTGGCCAAAGTTGGATAGGTTTCGTACTGTCTTGTAGGTGTGTTGTCTACATGGATATGAAATAAGTCTGTCTAGTTGTACAGATGAGGTGATGATTACTAATAGAGGCTGGAAGTGTGTTTGGACTGACTGAAATTGTTAGGATGGGAGACCAAAATCCAATCGATTATTGAGCCATTTTGGTTTGTGGCACTGGCAAAAGTTGGGTGAGTAATCAGTTGAGAAATAGGTGTATGCTATCTGTGGGAAATTTGTAAGTTAAGTTTCTGTCAGTCTGTGTTAACATCACGTAATATTACTGTTTCTAGAGAGATTTTTTTGTGATGCCTTTGTTAGGATACTTTCCATGGTTGATAATTTATTGCCAGGGGGCATGAATAAAGCTATAATGCAGAGACTTTTAATTATTGTTTAATTTAAGATAGGTGATCAATAGTTTGGTGTTGTCAAAGAGGGTAAGAACTGGTTGTGAGGGGTTAGGGAAATAGAAGCAGGATGTATTACTGCAACACCGCCTCCTTTTCTTTTAAGTCAGCTCTGAACATAATAAAGCCTGGGGGAAGTACTTTGGTATCCTTTGTGTGGTTTAAGCCAGGTTTGAGTGATCACTAGTATATCAGGAGATTGTACAGTTATCCAAGCATGCAACTCTGAAATTTTGTTGTACATGCTATGTGCATTTACGGAGATAAATTTAAGAATATTTTGTGTACCTGGAATATGGGTTGAAGATGTAGATTGTGAGATGTTGGGACTAGGGTTAGGGTGGATGTCACCATTGAGCGGGAGAAATTTCAAGATTATGTAGTAAAGGCAGGATTTCAATTTAGTTAAACTGTCAATATGTGTAATGTTAAACTGGTACAGCTGTGTCTGAAACAGTTTTGTTTTAAAGAACAGGATATCTGTGTGAAAGAGATGAGCAATGATGGGTAGGGAGTAGTGATTTGGATTGTTGGTGTAAGAGGTAGTGTCTGTAGGAGAGCTTGGAACAGGATGGGTAGGGACCAGATATAACGGTGAAGAGAAGCAAAAGAGCATTAGTGATAGGAGTGTAAGGAGAATCATTTTAGACTACGGATAATTAGAGAGTTAATCAGACAAACTACTGAAGTCGATGATTTCAGGTGAGTAAAAAAGTTTGTACAAATGAAAGCAGGAGAGGAGTAAGCATATAGGATGGGAGTGAGATAATAGGAATATCTTGAGAGAATGGATTGTATGGATGAGGCGGGTGGAGCTAATAGACGAAGGAGATGATGGGGTGGAGCTGGTAGAGCAAGGGGTGTGGTGTGGACAGCTTTAAATGTAGAGGTAGAGGAAGTGGAAGGAATTTGGGGGCAGGGTAGGGGAGCGAAGTGAGCCCAGAGGGCGAACAAAGCGGAATAACACCCCAGAGAACAAGAGCCAGCAGGTAAGTACTTAGGAAAATCCCATCAGTGAGGCTGAAACAAATCTATTAAGAGCATTTGGTACTCCTCAACTAGGCATAGTGGAATCAGAAACTGCTGTAAGTAGAAACTGCTACAAGTACACTTCCTAAAAAATTAAGCTAGGAGGGGGATGGAGAGTGTGCACACTACACGGATTGCAAGTGGAACAAACGCATTATATTAAACACAATTATTCAAGCTAAACAACAATGCATATTGAAAAGGCGATTAAAGGGGGGGAAAACATTTATACACACTTAGTGTTATGGCAGGTTTGTAGAGAGCTTGCAGGTGAACTTTGTTTGAGTCCCGAGTGTTTAAAATCATGCAGGGGGGCACCTTGTAGTGTAGAGATGGGGGGGGTAACGAAACTAAGGGAGAAAAAGAAAAGGAGAGGCAGGTTAGGAGAGGTTTAGTTAACAATCATACTGAGTTGCATTAAGCACAACAGGTTTTATTTTAGTAGGCCTAAAGTAGAGTTTGAGAGACGTAGAGTAGATACAGGGCAAAGGATCAACGGTATACAGATTACGTGTTACAGCTACATCATCCATGCATGTTATAGTATTTCTGCAGTAGAGATGGATTGTAAAAGTACACATGATATATGTAGAGCTGATGTGTTTTCTCTTACTTTTGCATAAGTGAATGTGTGGTTTTAAGACCCTTAATCAATTTTAAATGAAAGCAAGTAAATATGGGAACACTAAATATGCTAACTTTTCCTTTACCAGAAATACTTCAGTTTGTCTTCCAGGCTGCACCAGAGGACTACATTTTACTTTTCCTTTTCATGGAGGCCAGCTGATGATAAGGAAATAAGAGAGAACACTGGTTTCTTCAAGGCAAAAGTTAACTATTTCTGAAAGTAAGCATGTAGTTTTCACATCTGGGGAAGAAGGATAAAGATTAAAGAAGAATAGACACCAGTCAGTGTAGGTAGAAGCACAGGCAGTAACATGCGTCTTAGAATGGATAACTAGGGCCTGCGTTAGAGCTGTTTATTTGGGTCAAATGTTCCTGTTATGAGGGTTAGACTTCATTATTTGAAGATGTATATAGCTGTATGTGTTCATATTAAGTTAATAAGTTATTGAGGGTGTTCTGGGGGGTGTTTTTGATGTTTTTTAGTAAAACAAAACAATCCCCGGGATTCAAGAAGCTTTGCGCAAGGATGGTTTTAGCCTTGCGCCGAGCGTCCTCACTACAGATGGCGCAGCAGCACCATATGAATATGCATGAGGGCGCGCCGCCACACTCTCGACGTGCACAGGAAATGTGTGCGAGTGCAGGGGGCGTGTACATATGCTCTACAGAGGCATAAACATGCCCCGACAGTTGCAAAACCTACTATGCCTACTAGTAGAGCCCTCCCCTAATAGTAAGTCAGTAATTCAGTGTCCGTGGATACCGAAATGTATGCTAAGCATACAAGAGTGTCCACGAACAGTGAAATAAAATTGAAGTAGTAAACACACAAGCACGTAGTGAAATGTTGAGCCCTGTCCCTAGAACTTTCATGTTTAGATTCCCTATGTCCTTATTATACATTTGAATTGCTGCAATATTGAAGGTGAAAGCAAAGCGCAGCATGTTAGCGTGTCGCTGCCCTCTGCCGGGCGTAGCTTACACATCATATTCATTCAAATAGAGAAAAACATGTGGAATCAACATAAATGTCAATAGTGTAGTGTTAGAGCATCCGCCTAACTAAATAACAGGCATTCACGGTTCGAGCCCAACAGTAGCACAATATTTTCCATGTCGAATGAATGACGTTTTGCTGTAAAACTGACATAAGAACATCGCATGAGATATTTATCATTCAAGCAAAGTGGCACTGTCATAATGAATAAGGTACTTGTAAGCAGGTGTAAGCACAAATAAGCAGCAGTAGACACACAAACGTACCAGTAAGCAAGTCTTAGTGCACTTGTGCGGGTCTAAGCAGTGCCCAGCATAGGAAATGTAAGCATATACAATATATATATATATATATATATATATATATATATATATATATATATATATATATATATATATATATATATATATATATATATATATGTATATATATATATATATATATATGTGTATATATATGTATATATATATATATATATATATATATATATATGTCTATATATATATATATATATATATATATATATATATATATATATATATATATATATGTATATATATATATATATATAATATATATATATATATATATATATATATATATATATATATATATATATATATATATATATATATATATATATATATATATATATGTATATATATGTGTATATATATATATATATATATATATATATATATATATATATATATATATATAATATATATATATATATATATATATATATATATATATATATATATATATATATATATATATATATATATATATATATATATATATGTATGTATATATATATATATATATATGTATGTATGGTCATTCAGAAGCCTGAAAAATCATAAGCCTGAAACCAAAAGCTGAAATTCAAAATCCTGAAAACTCAAAATCCACCAAATAATGCTAATATGTCACTGTAAAGACACTATATTTGTCACTATTGCATACATGCCTAACCTGCGCCTAACCTAACTCACTTAAAAGCCCCTAACATAAAACCAACCGCATTACTTACCTGACCCCCATGACCTAACACCACAGGGCTAACAATAGCAAAGCCACAATGACATCAGTATGTCTATTTTGTGTTTTCAGGATTTTGAGTTTCAGGATTTTGAGTTTTCAGGATTCTGAATTTTCAGGCTTTTGGTTTCAGGATTTTGATTTTCAGGCTTATGATGTTTCAGGCTTCTGAATGGGAACCCTATGTATATATAAGCTGAAAGCACGACTGAAAGTGGTCAAAACTTTCTTCGATATAAGAATTTTGATTT
>NC_056726.1:128599704-128759704 GCF_019279795.1 Protopterus annectens | reverse complement strand
ATATTTCAACTGAAGTCTTCTTGAAAGCTAAGTACCCCGTTGGGGAAACTTTTCTTGCCTTAGACCGATGTCAGACAAAGTTAATAATTGCATTTCATGTGGGAAGCAAATACCGCATAAGGATTTACACTCTTTCTGTATTCCTTGCTTAGGCCCAGACCACGACGTCTCGGCCTGCCATTTTTGTGCTAGATTCAACAAATGCACTATTAAGCGTCGGTGAGTTAAGCCATCACTATTTTGGTAAAAAATTTAATTATATTATGTCGTCGGATACTCCGACTCCAGTTTTGAGTAAAAGACGCAAAGATAAAGACCGACATACCAGGTCCGCGACTTCTACTGACACCACGCTAATGCCGACTACCGGTTCTCAGCGAGGAGCCTACGCAGCCCCTGAGTACTGATGACACTTCATTACTGGTGTCTTCTGTGCCCGAGGTTGCAGGCTCCTCTACCCCCATTCCGACTACAGATACCGACGCCACTCTTGGCGGGGAATCTCAGAGTTTAGACAGGCCTGCCATTTCTCAAGGTGTCTTCAAGCCTTCCTCCTTCTCTATTAAGGCTTTCACAAAATCTAAAGCAGCCATGAAAACTAAAAAAACAAGGACCTCAGACCCCCTCTCAAGGCCCCATGCCTAAAAAACAGATGCTCAATATGGCTGAGGATTTGATTACTCTTATCAGGGGTTCTCAACCCCCCTCGGAAAAAAGGCCCAAATTAGAGGATGACTACCCTTCCTCAGATCAAGCCTCTATTACCTCTGAACATTCTGAGGACCAGGAATATACATATTCTCTTTTTGAAGACTCTGATGCAGAGGAGTCTATTCCCTCGGTCCCCCCCCCCCCCCCGAGGACTAAACCCTACATACTTTGAGGGAACACTTTCACTGGGAAGGCCAAGATTACTCTGATTCCAAGAAAAGGCTCAGGGATTTTCTCTTGCTCCCCCAGCATAGGCCTCTGGCTATCCCTCCTGTCTTAGATATATTAGATGATGTGTACACAGAAGCCAGCCTCAACCCAGATTCTTTACCTCCAGCTCCTGTTAAACCAGACAGGTATTACTGGGTTCCTGATTCACACCAGTTCCTATACAAAAGCCATACATTTCCTATACAAAAGCCATACTGCTGACCCAGAAACTATTTCACAGGGTCCCAAGGGAATTAAGGCCTCTATTGCTAAAAAACCATTACTTTCAGAGAGAGATTCCAGAGCTTTAGAAAGGTGGGGGAAAAAGGTGTATACCTCGGCCACTTTAACCATGAGGGCATTAAACTGTCAGTTCCATATGTTAAAGTATCAACAGTTTTTGTTATCTCAGTTGAAAAGCAAAATGACACAACCAGAACAACCAGATTTAAGAGTTGCAGGATTTGCTGCATAGTGCAGAGCAAGTGGGTAAACATACCTTGCAGTATGGTTTTGATGCTTTAGGGGCCTCATGTAGAGCTGCTGTTACAGGGTCTGTCAAACGTAGACATGTTTGGCTCAAAGAGCAAGCCTTACCAGATCATGTCAAAGCCAAATTACTAGATGCACCTCTTCAAAAAGATGTATTGTTTGGTGTTAAAGCTGAGGAGGTACTAAAGAAAATGGAGGAAAAGGCGAGATCAATGCAAACGGTGAAAGATTTCCTGCAGGTACAACCTCCACGTTTCAGCAGAAACTGGCCTTCAAAAAATTGGTCCTTTCCAGCCACGGACAGACCTCAAAGAGGCAGATACAGGCGCCCGAGGGGTAGAGGGCAATCTCAAGGATCATTCAGAGCCAGACAATGGCAAGCACCAACTCCAAGAGGTGGAGAAGATAGATCAGTCATTCAGAAAGCAGACACAATGACTTTCCCCTTTACCTGCCAAGCAAAGCTGTAATGGCAGCACCTTTAGGCGGAAAACTGGCATTATTCTCAAATTGGCATATTGTCACAAAAGACAAATGGATTCTGGACATTATAGACAGAGGCTACAGATTCCACTTTCACACCCTTCCAAAAATGAGAGGCATGCCAAACCTGCCACAAAATCAAAGGGCAGAGGCACAAAAACAAATTTCAGCTCTCATGGACATGAAAGCTATTCAAGAGGTACCTGCAAAAGAACAAGGTCAAGGATTTT
Source organism: Protopterus annectens (assembly GCF_019279795.1). Lineage (NCBI taxonomy): Eukaryota > Metazoa > Chordata > Ceratodontiformes > Protopteridae > Protopterus > Protopterus annectens. The sequence goes on along the minus strand of NC_056726.1, from coordinate 128,757,578 downwards.
ATTCCAGACTATTCCTGGTACCAAGGAAAGACAAAGATTGGAGACCTATTTTAGACCTATCCATCCTAAACACATATTTATAGGTACCAAAATTCAAGATGCTCACATTACAGCAGCTTCTTCCCATGCTGGGCAAGGAGTCTTGGCTGGTAACATTGGACCTCAAGGAGGCATACCTGCATGTCCCTATCAGACAAGATTGCAGAAGATACCTCAGATTTCTTGCAGGTTCAACCCATTATCAGTTCTCTGCATTGCCCTTTGGCTTATCTACTGCACCCAGAGTGTTTACGAAATGCCTGGCATCAGTAATTGCCTTCTGCAGACTTCAAGGAATACAAATATACCCATATCTGGGCGACTGCCTGATCCAAGCGGACAGCAAGGACATACTTCTGAAACACCTGGCGTTTGTAATAAAACTGTTGAACTTTCTGGGATACACAGTCAACAAAAAGAAATCAAAACTAATACCCTCTCAAACAATAATTTTCCTGGGTGCCAGCTTGAATACAAACACCCAGATTGCCTACCTCACGCCAGACAAACAAGGGCAACTATCTCAATACTTCATCAAAATAGCAACCTTCACCAGACTGACTGCAAGGAAAGTCCTGCAGGCTCTGGGATTCATGGCATCTTCCATCCTGCTGATCCCATGTGCAAAGCTGCATATGAGGAAACTTCAATGGTACCTAAAAAACTTATGGTCTCAACACAGCCACAGTTTGGAAACAATTATACCACTCATTCCATGTCTTCAAAAGGAATTTCTGTGGTGGGCTCAAGCATGCCAAAGAAACATAGGTCTCCCTTTCTGCATACCTCAAGCAACTCAAATCATCACAACAGATGCCCCGGACTACGCCTGGGGGGCACACATGACAGATCAGTGCATTCAGAGAAAATGGTCCCAAAAAGAGAAACACCTACACATCAGCCAAAAGGAAATGCTAGCAGTGCAAAATGCTATTATGGCATTCAAAGACCTACTGCATCCAGACTAGCTATTGATAAGGACAGACAACACCACAGTGATGTGGTACATAAACAAACGGGGGGTAACTCATTCATACCCCCTGTGCAGACTAGCCATGTCCCTTTGGAACACAGCTCTGGAATTGCAAATCCAACTTTAGGCACAATTCCTGCCAGGGAAGGAAAACACACTGGCAGACAGCCTAAGCAGAAATATGACAGATCCACACGAATGGAAGTTGCATCCTCCAGTTTTCGCAATGATAACTCAGGCATGGGGACAGCCAAACATAGCTCTCTTTGCTACCCACAGAAATTTCCAATTGAAAAAATTTTGCTCAAGGACCTATCATCCACAGGCCTTTAAAGTGGACGCACTTTCTTTCAATTGGACAACATTGACCGTCTATGCCTTTCCGCCTCTCCCTCTGCTGCCCAAAGTTCTATTAAAAGCCAGAGCAGAGAGGCCGAAAATGATTCTCATTGCTCCAGACTGGCCAAGACAACACCGGTATCCACTCCTGAAGAGCCTGACGCATTCCCCACCATGGATCCTACCTCTAGTGCCTCTTCTGTTGTCCCAGCACAACTTCAAAACTCTTCACAGCCAGCTCAAAACCCTAAATCTAGTTGCATGGAGAATCCCTTGATTTCCCAACAGACCCTCCTCTCCAAGGAGGTGCAGGATGTCATCTTGGAGGCCAGAAGACCTTCTACTAGAAAAGCCTACTCCACCAAATGGAAATGGTTTTGTGCCTGGAATCAGAAAAAGGGCCAGAATCCTTGGGTAATAAATTTACCTCAAATTTTACAGTACCTAGCTGAGATGTTAAACAGTGGACTTTCCTTCTCCTCCATCAAAATCCATGCTTCAGCCATTTCTGCACAATACAACACAGCTGCTTCAACAGAACTACAGTACTTGTCCTGGAAAACAGCCTTCCTTCTGGCTATCACCTCAGCACGCAGGGTTTTGGAACTACAGGCCCTCATGGCTGTGCAACCTTTCATCATTTTCCATCAGGACAGAGTTTCCTTACGAACCAACCCTACCTTTATGCCAAAGGTAGTATCCAGTGTAGCCTTGAATCAGACTATCCGCTTACCTACCTTTTACCCTAACCCACAAAACAAAGGGGAAAGACTACTGCATTCCTTGGACATCCACAGACAACTTCGTTATTATTTGGACAGGACAAAGCCATTCAGGAAATCCGAGCAACTCTTTGTGTCCTATGCTACAGGTGCTCAAGGAAAGGCTATCTCCAAACAAACAATTTCAAAATGGATAGCCCACTGCATACGCTTTTGTTACTCATTTCATGGAAAAGCTGTGCCTTCAAGCATCAGATCCCACTCCACAAGGGCCACAGCTACCTCTGCAGCTTTCCTCAGGGGGGTACCTACCAAGGACATTTTGGAAGCAGCCACTTGGAGTTCAGTGCACACTTTCTCCAAACACTATCACCTTCCACTTTACTAAATCAGGAGCAGGATTTGCCACAGCTGTTTTGCAGGGCATCCTTGCTCCTCCTAGTTCCACTTAGTGCCTGCCACCCCTACTTAGCTTTGGGATTCTACCCATCTGTTATGACTGCAGCTGTATGCACGATGAACATAGTACAGTTTTGTACCTACCATAAATGTAGATGTTAGAGTATTCATACAGCTGCAGTCCAGGTTTCCCTCCCACCATCCCCTCTTAGGACAGGTCTTATGACAAACTTCTTCTCATACAACCTATTTGGGGTATTCTTTTATGGGGTATTTGCTTGCATACTACTGTTTTTTGATTATTCTATATTGCATGATTACATAAGTTTATGTTTTGCCTTCCTTCTGGGGGCACCTGTCACCTGGGGCAAGAAAAACTGAAGAAGATGGCGTCGGTTGGCTCTTTTATACCCCTGCCGCACTGACGTCAGGGAAGAAGCGACGACAACCGATCCCGGACCTAGACTTTGGAATTCGGCCGACCGAGGACCTGCCTGACGGCAGGATAACCCATCTGTTATGACTGCAGCTGTATGAGCACTCTAACATCTACATTTATGGTAGGTACAAAACAGTACTTTTGCGTGGGGTATGCATTGCTTTACAGACACACCCACATACACATATATTATATATATATATATATATATATATATATATATATATATTTTCAGCGGAGACCTGGGGAGAAATGTTCCAGACGCATATCTTTTTGTAACGTGGGAGGAAACCACAGCACCTGGAGGAAACCCACACGAACGCGGGAGGACATGCAGACTCCGCACAGAAGGCACCCCCAGCTGAGAATCGAACCGGAGAACCTCTTGCTGTGAGGTGACAACACTACCACTGCGCTGTCCAACAATGCTACCACTGTACCACCGTGGAATCTGTAAATGTATATAGTTGCAGATATATATAATATATAATATATAATATATATAATATATATATATATATATATATGTGTGTGTGTGTGTGTGTGCGTAGATACACAGCTATGATAGGAAATGGCACACAAGAATGACAGATGTTCACAGGCTATGCCAATGGAAGTGAGGGGCCCAAGCAAGAAACATGAAACCCGTAGCATGACCTTCCACCCCCCAGCCGGACACGGGAAACATACACACAAACAATGTAAAGAGTCCACTGCTCCCCAGACCACAGGCAGGATACAACCGGGGGGTACACAGTGCACCCGTGAATTCTAAAGACAGGAGCGTCCCTTGCGGGGCCCCCCAAAAATTAGCAAGACCTAAAGAAGGTGATAGACTGAACAGTCTGGCTGGGGTTTATACATACTCTGAATACAAGGGTGGGAAAGCCTGATGATCCATGGGTCGAGACAGTTGTCCCATGATGTGGAGAGTGGGCAGCGTGTAGTGGTGTGTCCAGAACCGACCAGGACCCAGAGTAAGGATGGGTGCTGTTGAAGAGGTGCGGGTGGGGGAACTATGGGTAGCTACTTATGGGTCTAGGTGTGCAGGTGTTGGCTGATGTGGGCCTATATGGACAGCCCTAGGGATGTAAGTGAATGTGTTCATTGGGCAGAGGTATTGCCCAACGAGTAGCCACACCCACTAGGAGTCCCACTGCAGCAAAGTGTAATCTATATGGCAAGGAACGGAATAACCAGATGTAGATGTATATATGTAGAGGTATGTGCGTGTATATCTACCCATAGTGACATAGAGATAAGCTTCTCCCTGTCCATAGTACAAATGTATACATAGAGGCAGAATACAGATACATACCCACATACAAATATATACATATGCAGACATCCATAGACCCATAAGTTGTTGGATATATATATATATATATATATATATATATATATATATATATATATTTTGTTTTTTTTTTGCTGTCTCTCTCTCTGTCTCTCTATATATAGATATATATATATATATATATATATATATATATATATATATATATATATAGTGTGTGTGTGTAGTGTGTGTGTATATGTATATATGTATATATAATTATATATATATATATATATATATATATATAGTGTGTGTGTGTGTAATATATATATATATATAATGTGTGTGTGTGTATATGACTATAAATATACACGTGTATAGCTAGGATATGATACAGCAGTTACGAGTTACATATGTTCACAGGCCGTGCATATGGGGGTGAGGGGTCCAATAAACGTGTAACACGTAGCATCAACCCCCCACCCCCCCAGCTAGGCTGGTGAGACATACAGACACACAATAAAAGTAAACACACCACTGCTTCCCAGACCACCGGCAGGATACTACTAGTGGGAGAGACGCCAGGTCTAATCTTGAAACATAGACATCGATGTCCCTTGTGGGACACCAAAAATTAATGATCATCGGAGGCAGTCCTGTTAATGATTCATCAAACCAGGCTGTAGATATACATGGACCAGTAGGCTGTGCAAGCCTGATAACCCATGGGGTCGACACAATGTACGACATGTGTCCCGACACTGGGAGAGTGGGTAGTGTGTAGTGGTCTGTTTATATCCCACCTGCACCCACAGTACGGATGAGTGAAGTAGAGGACTGGCAGGTGGGGGAACTGTGGGTATGCAGTTATGGGCCTAGGCGTGCAGGTGTTGGCTGGCGCAGTCATATTAGGACCGCCCTGGGGATATAAGTAATAATCCGAAATGAGCATAGCTGACGCCCATATCTCTCAACCCCTAAGAGCAAATCCAGTGGACAGAACATAAACCATTGGGGAACAAATAATGACCATACCTCTGAACTGTCCCCAATTTTCCAGGGACGTCCCTGATTTCGTAAAACTAGTGACATTTGGAGGAAAGGTGGTGAATTTACACATATTAACTAATGACAATTAAGAGTTCTAAACCTCATTTACCTCAGAAAATGTGTGTGAATTCATATGCTCCGAGACTGTCAATTTGTCAGGTTAATAGCACCAATAATTTAAATGTGTCCCTGATTCAGTTTGTATTTTTCCCCCCAATCGTATGAGAGGTCTGATAGGGACAGAAAGCATATATTCCACTGACAACCTTAGAAAGATGATGGAGTATTAGGTATGCAGTAGCATGACTCTGCTGAAGGATGTGTGTTCCAAAACCCAATTACTTGTTTGTATTGAAGAGTGTCATTTCCCATGTATTAGCCAGACAGGTGCAGATTGTAAGAGGAACACACCAATAATATGAATCAAACTCTGGGCAGGTCGCGGATTCCATACAGTCGAATGGCATGCTGTCGCCTAATGGGCAGCCATTCCTGATACTGTAGCCATGTATTCTGATGTAATAGGTATCACAAGGTAATATCATAGTCCTCACTCCTACCCAGGGGTGTGAGTGTCAGATGCAAACACCAAATGCAGTGCATTTGCAAGTGCGGGAGCAAGCAGGTGTAAGCCTGTTTGGCCGCCAGTATGCGAATATTACACTGGTAAAGCAATGTAGAGGCTAACTGAGTGTAAGAAACTGTAACCGGAGGTTAGCATTGCTTAGCTCCGTGCAAACCCAAGCACACCAGCTCACAACTGCTTTAATGTGCCTTAATCACTTCGTATCCAGCCTTGTTCTGCCCAGTAACAAAATAAACTGCCTTTGCAAGGCACGAAACCAGGTCCCTGCACACACAGCTATTGTGATTTACCACGAAGCCATGGCAGATATACAGACATCAAATCTTATCACAAACATATCATCCAGTGCAGTCATTCAACAGTATAGGAACATCCCATGTGACAACAAAGCATTACAAAGAAATGAAAAGGGAAACACCAGCAACGCCTGTATTATGTAGTGGTGTTTGTCCTATGTAATATCAAGACTCCCTCAGACAGACATGTCATTAATACACGCAAACATTTGTACATTGGCCAAATAAATCACTATGTGCATGTTATTTACATTAGCACAACAGTTCCTGTCCAATCATTATGTGAGAACAGTACTCTTGCAAGGTGCTGTGTGCGACATCATCATCATGATAACCGTAAATGGCGTAACCATAGAAGGACCGGTAGTGTTGTGTGTATAGTGGGGTTGTCCACATCATGTGTACCTGGAACCTGCATACTAGGATCGTGGGCCTGAGAGACAGGGATGAGGAAAACTGGAGTATGTTGTGGTGCATATTAAAAGGGTTACATGTGTCCAGTGGACACGTGTGTGTGAAATGGACAGCTATGTATGGGGCAAGTGTTGTAGGAACCGATTGGCCTTTTGTTTCCGTAGGGTGAGAGTGGGATGAAGGAGAGTAGGTATGATCGTGGAGGATAGGTAGGGTAGGATGACAGACAAGACAGCGTACAGGGTCAGTATATGACACGTGGGGGGATAGACCCTCGACGAGGAGGGGTGTTAGGCAGTCACAAGCCCATGAGCCCCCAGATGGAAGCAGTGGGATGGAGGTCCCCAGCCATGGGCAACCACCACTGCACCAAAACAGCTGCAAAGGTGGCAGTGCTGGGGGCTGTCTAGGAGGGGCAGCCTCACCCTGTAAATGTGACACTCTGCCCTCAAGCTGGCGTATCTGGCCTCAAAACCCCTTATTGAGCCCCCTGCGCACCATGTCCAGGACTGTACGACAGGCGTGTTCTTGTCTGGACCTGCTCCCGGGGGGGCAAGCCCCATCCTCAGTGGAGGTACCACCAGAAGGTGGTGCAGAGCCAACAGAGGTGGAGGTCCAAGGCTGGGCCCCAGATGTGCTGGTGCCCGGTGCCATGGCCAGCTGAAGTGGGACAGGAGGTTCTGCCGGGACCTCCAAACCCATGCAGCCTATGGTGTTGCAGTTTAAGCACAGATTATGGCTTAGTAATAGTCAACAGCATTCAGGATTATTTACAGCAGCATGCATAGATATGACCATCAACCCAACACAACAGATGGTATACATTTGCAGAGGGAGCACAACACATGCATATATACTGCTTGACATCGGTACAAAGTGTAGAAGACTTGTGACTGCAGCTATGAACAGTGGCCCATTATTGGCATGTCACTGAGAACCCCAGACAGCGTCTGTCATACCACTGTTTCATGTGACATGTCCAGTCAGGGATGCAATGGCAGTTACTCGTTACTATCACCATGTACTGACTGCAATCCTCACACTGTGCTCCTGTAGTTCACAGATGTGTTTTCAGTGAGTAACGCAGGAAACAAATGGTTCCACACACTGACCAGTCCACAGATGGGGGTCCCTCACACACAGAGCACTGTCTTTGTCAGTTTTAAAACATGCAGAATAGCCATTACCTTACACAACTTGTTAAACAGGCAGTAGTCTCAATGAAGCATAGCTACACTTACATGCTGTAGTCGTCTAGCCCATCACCCTCCTGTCTTTAGGCTGTTTCCCACTGTGTATGTTGTTAGAGGAACATCCAGATATCATCTGTGATGTTGTTTACCAAACACCAGACCCAGGTACCACTCATAACTACTGTCAGGGGCAAACACCAACATGATGTTCCTAGATATTGTACTGTGTTTTCATGTGACTGGCTATGGGAACATAATCACAGCTGTTCCACATGTAATCAGCTAGAGGAGGACTGCAGTAGGTGCATAGGCCATCATCTGGTCATGACCATCACTTAAAGCTGCTGCTGAGCAGGTGTACAACTCCACGTCCACCAGAGTGTGTGTGGGAGGGACAGAGAGGCAAAGTACGTCAGAGAAGGGCTTGGAGACTAAAACCTAAGCATAGTCTGTCACACACCTACCAGTACAGGGGTTCAAACCCCTGACTGACTAGTCATTACTATTACAAGTGCATGCAATTACTCCATGTGCCACAAAGCTGACATGTTGGTGTGCTGTAAGAACATATATGTGTGCTGGTGAGTGATATCTGCAACAGAGATATAGTAGACATTCATTAGGTGTAGCATACATGGCTGTCGACGTGAACGGATGTCATTGTCAACGCAACCACACTCTCTAATGGACTCACATTGACGTACTTTGCCAGGCCCACAAATACACTTCCAAACTACTTAGTTTGCCACACTGCAGTAATGCACAGGTACTACACATACCACAGGGGATATCCAGAGGTTCTATAGGCTAGGGCATGTGAACGTGTTTGACATTTGTCAGTATGCCAATGGGAGTTATACTGGGAGTGACTGTGGTTGGGTGCATCATACCCCACACGCATACACAAGGTGCCAGTACTGACATGCATTTGTGCATTGCTTCATGGGTGTGTAGTGGTTGGCTGTACAAGGCTGGGTGAGGGATAAACATTGGCATCACGCCACCTGACAATGGTGTGCAGTGTGGTACAGGGGTGTAGTGTCTGCAATGTCCCACACAGATGGGTATTGTATGAACTGTCCTGATATCCTGATTACCATTGTGTATGGCCATAGCTTTGCAATGCATGCCATGTCTGTGTTTGATGGTCCTTGACATGGACATTGCCTGGTATGTGCACGTCCCACAATAATGTACAGTGACAATGTACAGGTGTACCGGATTGGCTGGCACATGTGTACACACTGTTATCCTCTGATACACCAATACTGGCCTGGTGTGGCAGGACCTGCTTATAGACAGCAGGTTGACCCTGCACCTGCATTGATAGCATGATACAGTTATTCCTTGGTGTCAGTGGCATCTGTCCATGTAGGGCACATGTGTAAGGCATTGTGTATGGCCTCTGTGGATCACATTTGATGGCACTACATATGTTGCAGTCATCCATTGGGGAACATGATGAAGACACATTGTCCACAATTATGTGCCTGTTGTACTGCTGTACTGGGTGCCATGCCCTCTGCAGCCCACTGCAATCACACCATGCCTATCTGTCATCAATGTGCAGGGTACTAGCAACATAGCGGGATATTCTAGGCAAGTGTGTTTGTGTATGACACATGAGTTCAGAATGTATTCTGGTTAATAGTAGGGTTCCATACTTTGTTCACCAGGCCTTTTGCCAGATGTAGGGATATGGCTTGCCAACACAGTCCCTTGGCTGACTGACATCTGTACTCCTTGTGAGGTGGATATTGTGACATATAATACGGACACCATATAGGAAAACCACGAAATCCACTCCCCAACATGTCCAGTGGTTAGACACTCACAGCCACCTCCATACAGGCTCTGACTGTCAAAACACACACACACACACACACACACACACACACACACACACACACACACACACACACACACACACACACACTTGCTATGTCTTGGAATAGAACCCCTACTTAACTAGTGTATTACACTACAGCATTACGCAGTTACAGCACATGCTACGGAGATTACTGGCTTACAGCAGTCCCAGAGGTGTATTACTAGGTGGGTGACAACAGCAGAATTGCCAAAGGTGGTTATGTGAATTGTAAAGAGTGTGCATACTCTAAAAAGCATTGTTCTTGTCTCAGGCACACACACACACACACACACACACACACACACACACACACACACACACACACACACACACACACACACACACACACAGTTGACTGGGATTAGAACACCTACCAAACTAGTTTAACACACTACAGCATTACGCAGTTACAGCATGCGTCATGGAGATTGCTGGGTTACAGCAGTCCCAGAGGTGTATTCGTAGGTGGGTGACCTCAGCAAGATTGCCAAAGAAGGGCATTCCAAGTGTACTGCGAGTTGTACATGTCTGTTACCTGCGTGTACCCGCTGCTTACTGTCAGGAAAACACATTTACACCAGCTTACAACTGCTTACAACTGCTTAAAAGTGTCTTATGCAGTCCTAATTGACAGTATCAACAAGGCTTGCAGGTCTTGAACCCTGGACCATACACACTGAGGTCACTGGACGTACCACTAAGCCATCTGGGTTGTATACATGTTGCATGGAGTCTATAATGCACATTCTACTACAGGTATTCCGCAGTACTGAAAACAATTGAGACAGTCACTTTGTGCACATATGTACAGTACCCTTGAATGTACTGTACACTATGACACTATGAAACAAAAGACAAGTCTACATCTGTACAACTATCATAACTACACACATATATACACCTATGGGATTTGTATACACACACACACACACACACACACACACACACACATATATGTATGCGTATACACAGCATGCGTCATGGAGATTGCTGGGTTACAGCAGTCCCAGAGGTGTATTCGTAGGTGGGTGACCTCAACAAGATTGCCAAAGAAGGGCATTCCAAGTGTACTGCGAGTTGTACATGTCTGTTACCTGCGTGTACCCGCTGCTTACTGTCAGGAAAACACATTTACACCAGCTTACAACTGCTTACAACTGCTTAAAAGTGTCTTATGCAGTCCTAATTGACAGTATCAACAAGGCTTGCAGGTCTTGAACCCTGGACCATACACACTGAGGTCACTGGACGTACCACTAAGCCATCTGGGTTGTATACATTTTGCATGGAGTCTATAATGCACATTCTACTACAGGTATTCCGCAGTACTGAAAACAATTGAGACAGTCACTTTGTGCACATATGTAAAAAACGAATAACCACAGTCACCTTGCTCTAGCAAACAGAAGTAATCCGTCCCAACAGCTTAAAGCAGTTCAAGAGTTCTGAGCATGAAATTTATTCAACCGTGCTCACTGGCGTGGCTTCCTCAGAGAACAATTAGTAAAAATAAATTAAGTACACCATATATTCATTACAGAAAGGAAGTGATGTCATAAATAATTTAAAATGCTTTCAATTTACAAATTTTACAAGTGTAATCATATAATGTATGAAAGTGTATAAGCACCGAGGAGGACAGTATAATAAGCTATAACTTGATTATATGATTATATTTTTTTAAAAATGTTTTTTTATTATACTGTCCTCGTTGGTGCTTATACACTTTCATACATTATATGATTACACTTGTAAAATTTGTAAATTGAAAGCATTTTAAATTATTTATGACATCACTTCCTTTCTGTAATGAATATATGGTGTACTTAGTTTATTTTTACTAATTGTGCTCTGAGGAAGCCACGCCAGTGAGCACTTCTGAATAAAACGCTTCTGAATAAATTTGCGTTCAGAACTCTTGAACTACTCTTGTTGGCTTTTTTAAGCTGTTGGAGCATTTGGATTACTTCTATTTGCTGGAGCAAGGTGACTGTGGTTATTCGTTTTTTAATCTGGTTTTTGCTTCTTGTGAGTTCTACTTGTGCACATATGTACAGTACCCTTAAATGTACTGTACACTATGAAACAAAAGACAAGTCTACATCTGTACAACTGTCATATATACACACATATATACATCTATGGGATTTGTACACACACACACACACGCACACATATATATGTATGCATATACACAGCCATAGCGCTATATATATATATATATATATATATATATATATATATATATATATATATATATACACACACACACGTCTGAACACACTTTGTGACACAGAAGGGTTTCAAAGGAACTGATGTGTACACAAAACAGAGGCATCTCTTGTGTTATAACATTTAAATCATAAGCAGTTCACCAGAGAAGGGATGGTGGTTGTGTATGTGGAGTTTGGGGTGGGGAATGATGGCAAATGTAATCTACCCCGGGGATTGTGAAGTCAGGGTGAGGGAATGATGGGTATGGACCTACACCTCAGCGACCACTTTTGTGTCACAGCTCAACAGTGGCACAGGGAAATAACATACCCAACTGTAGTCGTACTTGACTGTGTACTCTTTACCAGTCCTAACTATGTAATACTTTTGTAGACACCAGTCACCACAGATGGCTACCATGGTGTTCTAAAAGACATTACACATGTGTATGCCTGGCTACAGGGTAGTCACGCACACAAATACACAAGCACTTGCCAGTGTTGTGCATACACGTCTTGCCTATGTAAAGGTGACTAGTACAGTGGTATGCACTTTGGGTATATGCCACAGAACACCTACAATTACACTTTCTCTGATTCCACTTCTGAGCTTGGTGACATCACAGGACCGATTACTTGCAGTGAGGAGGGGGGAAGAGAGAGGTTTAGCAGTTGACAAGGATAAAGGCCAGTGCAAAAGGAGGTATCTCTTTGGAATGCAGCAAAACCCACTATCATGACAGGATGCAGACACAAATACACACACACAACTACACTCAGCCATTTGCTGACACACACATTCAGGCATTTGCTGTCACACACACAAACACATGCACACAGTTGCCAGTGGTGGGATCAGAACTCCTGCCCATCTACAGATAACTATTACAGTACTACGCAGTTATGAGACGCGCCGCAGAGATTACACATTCCAAGGCAGTCCGACTGCCCTTCTAAGATTGAGGACAACAACAGGGAGACTGACTGTCACGAAGTACATAGCTGTAGACCTGTGTGTTTAAAGTAGGCATCCATTACAAATTGTATGCACAAACAAGACTCATCTGCAGGTAGGCCTGAGATGTATAGTTGTAGCACAACAGGAACCTGAACTGGAGTATGGCCATCTGTGGAATGGACAACTATCACTTTACAGGGTTACAGTGGGCATGCTCATACATTTAGTAGCACAGAGCTGTTTGGGATGCACTATGACTACAACTACACAGGGTTATACTGGGCATGCTCATACACTTGGTAACAAAGGGCTTCTTGGATGCACTGACTCAAATTACACAAGGTGGCAGTGGGTACGCTCATACACTTAGTAGCACAGGGCTGTTTGGGATGTACCCCGATTCTAACCACCAAGGCCACAGTGTGCATGCTCAAACACTTACATGTACAGAACACATTGCAATGGACTCCTATTGTAAACACACAGGTTTACAGCTAGGTACATCTTACCTGTCAGTATATATGCACATCATACTGGTTTACTACCTGATACCTGTATGGCCAGTAAATGATATATCTGTGTCTGTGCTGTGTGATACCCATGCATACATGTACATGAAGCACTGACCTATAACATTCATGCATGTGTGGACATGACCGACAATAGGTTACCTGGGTCGCACAGGCATATGCTACCTACAGCATGTCACACACCTTGCTGCCCTGAAAGGCATATATTGATAGCAGGTTGTGGACAGTGGCAATATACGTGGAACAGTGGCATGTACAAGCATAATGTGTGAGCCACCTTGTGTAATGGTACTGAGATGCAGGTGTCAAGATGACCTCTCCTGGCTGTGTTAGTAGTTGTCATGATTAGCAGGACTGCTACCCTTTGTATATCTCACATTGGTCATATACACAAGTTCTGCTGCTGTCCATCACCTTACATGAGGCATTTGTTACTAAGCACATTAATGCCACACGCAGTGATGTCATGGTACGAGTGGCAACTGCTAGACCAAAACCATGATCCAATGTCCTGCTGATATTTTGAGGTTGTCCAGTGTCTGTCATTCCAGGCTGTCATGACCGAATGACGAGCCTTCAACACTGAGTACATGCATCCATGTTAACGTGTGTGTGTGTGGATTAGGTCACATTTACCCATATAGCTGCATTCCAAAGCAAATGTCCTTCACCCAGAAGTAACACCCTGAAACCTGCATGACAATTGCATTGGATGCATATGCTAACTAGTGCTAGATGTGTGGCTTTAGTAAACCCATTTGCTCAATGTGGAACCTATAATTGGGAATACTGACATCTGTGCAGAGAGAACACCTGGCTGAAGTCTCTGTAGTGCACAGTTGCACTACCACCATATAACTCCGATCCAGACATGTGGGCCATAACAGTGGTATGGACCATTCCAGGTGGTGGTGTACACATATTATAAAGGCTATTCACATGTAAAGACCATTACTTTGACATAACACATCACAGATGAGTCAGGTACAGGTGACAGTGGCAAATGCTGCATTCTAGGTTGTATCCTCATATACATCCACCACCTTGTTCCCAGACTACCAACGCACATCCATATGTGGTATGACATAGTATGGTTGACCAACAGATGACCCTCGATTGGTGGACTGTACATAGGCCTACATCAACTGTGCAAAGTACCCATGTACAGACACAGCTGCATAATGTATTATGCAATGCAATAATACCACTGTTTGTAACCAGCTCAGTTGTACACATACCAGGGTCCCTCAGATGTTGTCAGCATTAACGGTCGTACACCAGTAAACAACACTCTCTCATGGTTGGCTATGACCTAACTGTACCTGCCCTGGATATGCACATCCCACACTCATACAACATAAATGACATTACCATAGCTTTTGTTATCCTTTCTACATACAGGTGGCTACAGTCATTACACACATGCACATGGCAGATAGCATGCTAAGAGTACATAAGGTTTGATATCTGTGTTGACAGAGGTAGTATTTCCTCTCTACTGGTCACCCATGACACCTATCATCATACAACACCCCATGTGGCATGTATGTCTTTAGACATGTCCACCTAATGCAATGCCTACAAACATAACCAAATAATAACAGGACCATAGGACCTACACAAGGCCTGTATTGACACTCAGAGAAATCTAGCCCTGCTCTGTATGTTCCAAAGTAGTCACAGGTAATATGTTCATGACATGTACAGCTATGTGTGACCACAGCTCCTACATATACCCCATGTCAACAGTTGCAAGCCATGCATGCTGTGTGCTGTTCTGGACATTAGCCTTAGTACCACAATAGCCAGTACATGCTGGGGTGAGATGTTTACAAGCCACAGACCTTGCACATGCTTGAATGAGTGTACTGCCTAGCTCTAACAAAGCACATTGCTGGCACTCTTCAGTAAACATGAGATGTGTGTGGCAAATATGATGTGCTCACTGTTGACCATTACAATGCCCAGGCTTCACCATGGCACTGTCAAGTAACAGTTTGTAGGAGCATGACATGGAATAATGCTGTGTGTTTGTCGCTATGTGCTGTTGTAATGCATGTACACTCGGCTACTCGGTGAAAGTGGTGGTGTCCTACCAGTACATGACTACAGCAGCTATTATGGTGTAATGCCCTGCTATGTTTCACACCTGGCGTGGGGAAGGTGTGGAATGTATTCCCTTGACCTGCTAGTGCACTTACTGATGTAGACCGCATATGTGTACATGTATTGATGTTTGTGTAGATTCCATGTGTGTACAGTGTCTGATAGTGACTGTTGTCTTAGTACATCATGCTGTTGCAATACAGCGTCAACATTGCCAACTGTATATGGTGATATGCTCTAAATACAGTAAGCCGTACATGAGTTATGGACAGATGTTTGGACATGACTACAAAGTGGGGGACTTCTTTGCAGATGAATGATTACTGAGGACAGCTCATGGGTATGTTACATCCAGTCCTACAATAACCTGTGTAACTGCTAAGGTCAGGTTTTGTTAATTGAAGTGGAAGACAGACCATGTAGAATGCTCTAAGGGTGACACTGAAGGCAAACATCATGGCATCTGTAACAGTAATACCTCCTCTGTGCATATATTGTGCATATATCAGCACAGTTGTCAAAGGAAAGAGTCAGTAAGCATTGTACCGGATGCGATAGTGCTGTACTTCTGTAGTACCTATCATGTGATAGGCATGTGTTTGATTCTCTGTACTGGCACGTGTGGGTGTGTGTCCATATATGTTATGTATGGTTGGGAATACATCCCACATGTTATCACTCTCCTGAACACTGTTGTTGACACCAGTACAGAGTGAAGTGTAGAAAGAAAGGCATAGGTAGGTGGTTAAACCTCACTCATGTAAAGTGTCTGTATGTGTGACATAGGTGTATATCTTGGTGAATGCCAGTGTGTGTGTGTGTGTGTGTGTGTGGCTGTCCGGTTCCTGTAGTGAGGCTGTATTTTACCATAGTGAAATGTTAATGCCCCCTCCCCCCATCCACTCAATGCAGTCTAGCATTCCTCTTGATATCATCAATTGTAGACTGGCATTCCAACCACCTGTTAACATGTACACCCTGGGGTGTGACCTGTTTTTACATAGCCTACTGATGGACCCCCCCTCCCCACATACATTCACTGCACTGTAGTATCCCTGTCGATGTCCTCTATCTTAGGCCATTCCAACTACCCGTACGTGTGTAATCTCTGTGGCACATCTTGTAATTGCGTAGTACTATAATGATGATATGCACATAGGCAGGGGTTCTCATGCGAACTCTGGCAACTGTGTGTGTGTGTGTGTGTTACTGTGGGTGTGTCTGTGTTTGCATGCTGTCATGGCAGTGGGTATTACTGCTTCCCAATGAGAAGCCACCATTTCCACTGGCTTTTGCCCTTGTCATCCGGTATACCACTCTTTTTACCTCCTCAGCGCTCCAGGTAACTATACCTATGATGTCACCCACTATAGATGTGACTGCTTTGAACACAGTAGTTTACTACACGGCTATCATGCTGTTGGATCATTAGAACAGTAAACATATAATTGAAACATGGGAGAATATAACTGATGTGGAAGCTACAAAGTGCATGCTGGTGTTGTCATGCTGACCTGTGGGTAGTCAACATGTAAATATGGGACACCCGCAAATACAGACATCCCCCGGCACATGCAAATATACCTGAAAGAGGAAGGCAGAACGTCAAGATCAAAATGCTGTTAAAGTTGTTACACATGATACATCCCGTCACATGTACAAAATGCATTCTAAAACTGTAATGCATGATATGTCTGCTGCTTGTCAACACTACTCAACAATATTAGTCTACAATTGTCTACCTAGTATGTTCACCCTGTGCATCAGACCATACGAACATGTCCCTGCACCGATGGTGTGGATGACAGGGACGCGGCACAGGCATAATCATATGCACAGGGTGATGATGTTTGCCAGAGGCCTAGGCTGTGCCATTGGATTATATCATGTCTGTGTTAGGGCATGTGATATCATTGGGCGTGTGTGGATGTTATGCATGTGTGTGTTGAGGTGCCCTACATTTGTTTCCAGTGTGTGTGTATGCATGCACACAGGTCTGGCATGTGGCTGGCCTACACAGGGATATTATTGACAGCTGCAGACTGTACAAGGCAGGTTTCATAGTTCACGGTGTCCGGCGACGGCCACGTGACCTGCACCTGACAGGGTTTGCACGGGCACTACCAGGCAGAGGTCCAGACTGGGTACTGTTTGTTGACACGTCCAGGACCACATGCACGTGGCCTGCTGTGTCCTGCTGTGGACTGCACAGCACCAGCTGCACTGCTGCTGCTACCGACACTATGGGAGCAGGCATGTGCAGTAGCATGTTCACGTAGACCTTCAACAGGTGATGTAGCTGACCTACGTCCACGTGCCCGACACCTCACTCCCACCAGATGTTCCAGCACAGACATTCCACACTCTAGGATTGACATGCCACGGTCAAGGACTCCTGCCATGTCACCCAATCTTCTGTCCAAAACATCTGCAAGACGATGGTGAGCATTTGCAGGTGCCTGGATGTCCGTTAATGAATGGACAGCAGCCCTCTGAAGCCTCAGACCTTCTCTGTTGTGCCCTTCAGCATGTGCCTGTGCCTCCATTACAGCCTGAGACATGCGTCTGCTGACTCCAGCTGACGGGCTTTTGTCTCGCAGGGGCATGTTGGCCAGTGGTCCACCTACGAGCAGTGCTGGGCACATGCCTGTTGGGGACATCACCAGTCTATTGACTGGGATCATGGTTTGCAGGCACACCTTCCATAGTCACTACACTTGCCTGTTCCATGCTACCACCCGCCAACTGTCCTTCCTCTATGGCCAGTGGTGATGGGGTATGTGCAGGCAGGGGAACTGTGTGCGAGGATGAGGGGGAGACAGGTGGAATGGCAACCAATGGGACAGATTCAGCCCCTGACCACCCTGCCTTTGCCTCAGTCATACTATCATTGTCACTGCTGGAGTCTGTGGGGACACTAACATCAGGTGGACCGCAGGAGGGCAATGCACCTACATCAACACCTGTGAGACAAGAACTGTACATTACAAGTTATACCCAACACACACACACACACACACACACACACACACACACACACACACACACACACACACACACACGCTACGTGCAGGTGATATGGCAGATGGCATTCAGCTTAGACAATTATAGTGATAGTTATCATACATCCCTGAGTAGCACACAACAGCATGCATGTGTTGTAGCAGACGGCATGCACCTTACACAATTATAGTGGTGGTTAGCATACATACCTGTATTGCACCATACCTGCAACACAATGCATGCACTTTGCAGCATTGCATCGCACTGCCATGGTGTGTGTAACATACACCACATGTTAACAGACCATCGCTGACCTTTGTACATCTGCCACTGATGCTTTGCTTTGGTCACTGCCCCTGTGTGTGAGGACATGAGCAGTAGGGTATGTCGACTGCATACTATGTTTGCCTGAGCCCTAGCTTGCATATCTCCCCCAAAGCAGTGCATGTTTGTTCAACATTATTCCGCCTACCCCTGAGCTGAGTGTAGACATTGTGCATGTGGCTGTACACACGTTTGACATGGCTGTCCCTACTTTGCAATTGAGCCACAGACCAGCACAGGCTTACGGTACACCGGCCTGCTGTGTGGCATATGACCTTGCCAATCACATGTAGTATGACATGTCTTCTGCTGATGTGTTGCATGACATGCATACATGTGTAACACAATGGTGTCCCTTCCAATCTACAGTACGGTAATGGTGTCCCAATGCAGGGAAGTGTTATACTAACATGGGCCTTCAGCTGATGCAATGTTGTCTGTCCACCCTACAAATATGCAGGGACATACTGCACATTGAGCTGACGTGCGTAGCCATTGTAGGGCATCATGTGGCTTCATAATTGCTATACACTATGAGCTACTGACAGTTCATAGCCATGACTATATTCACATACAATACATATCTAATGTGGAATGTGACCCACGTTACTGAAGTGTATATACAATAAACCCTAATGTGGAATGTGTGACACAGGTCACAGAAGGGTATACGGATGATACCCCTGCACATCTGCAAACATATTACTGATGCCTGGCAACTATGCCCACACATGGTACTGATGCCTGGCAACTACGCCCACACATGGGTAACTTAGCAGTACTGTGCCCCACATACCATCTGTGTACCTCACACACACGAGGAGCAGGCATGACAGTGATGTCTGACACCAGCAAGGTGAATGTACTGTATCTGTGGCTAGATGTGGATGTATGTGTATGTTGTACAACACATGTATGTATTTGGATACTGTATAGGTGAATGCTTCCATGTTGTGACACACTCAAGATGTTCATGTTATGTGGTGGTTTCATGTTATGCCTACACAAGCTGTGCACAGGCCTGTATGATGTTTAGTGTTTTACATCTGCAATATCACCATTACACAAAGGCCATAGTTGTATTGTGTCAAGCCAGTGTACAACAGGGTGTATACACATGTACATCTCTTTTACTGTGCATATTGCTTCATGTCTCTAGCCATCCTCCATGGCCATGTGTACACATGTTCATTCCAGTGGTTGTGATGGCCATCTTATTTCACATGTCAGTGTCATCCCATATGACATACACTCATAGATGTCATATGCTCCACTGAGGACAGGGTTATGCAGACAAAGGGTGGTATGTATGGGATGCGAGACATGTTTTGCAGGATAGTTGAGCAGTGTCAGCCCACTACATGTCATGGACATTTCAGCACATGACATTGTGTGACATTCATAGCAAGGGTATACTCCACAAGGGTGTATCCTGTGGGCCGGTCATACTCCACTTAGTTTGTGCGCACACATGCTCTCTGTACAGTACTGTTCGTATTTCCAACATGTGTAATGCTGATATGTAGTACCTGTCCCTACAGTGGAACACACCTCAACCTTTGTATTCACTGTTGTCCACACATCTGACAATGACAGTTTGGAAGGTTTAGTGTAGGTGTTTCATATAGTCTTCAATTGTTTCACATAGGTAAACGGTGTAATGCATTACAGGTCTGACCAGTGTCTATTAACAGGACCACCGTACATTGTGTACGTGTGTTATGGCAGTATGCAGTTAATATGTTCCGTGCATTATCAAGCCTGGTAAAGAATAATCTCACTTGACACAGGCTGCTGTTGCTGCAAAACGCCAGAGGTACCTAAACAGGAGTGTCACAGCAGTAAAATCATTATCCACACCTCTGTGATGGCTATGGGGTGCAATGTCCATGTTAGCACATAACAGTCAAAACCAGCTATGGGGTGCAATGTCCATGTTAGCACATAACAGTCAAAACCAGAGAAACTAGTCAAATCAGAAGACCATAAAAAAGGAATTCAGGACCCAAGGACGAAGCGCCAAACAAGACTGTGAATAAATCCTTTATTGGAAGACACCACACTAAAACAAGCGCTTTCGCTCGGTGCAATACCGTGCTTTGTCAAGTATAAAAAGAATGCTTAATGCTCAACAAATATATACTGAAGCCAAAGTCACATGCTGTAACTAATTAATTAGTTAATTACTTAATTGTTGCATCGTGAATTCAATCACGTATTAAAGAAATATACTTGAATACACGCAAAGGACTGCAAAATGTAAAATATAAAGTCTTTCGATGTAAAATAGACATGGAAGACTACCATAAATTCAATTTATATAGTATCACACCTTATACATTTGAAAATCAAATTTTATAAAATCTTCATCAAATAAAATGAATGATTCAACTATCAATACATTTAACAAAAAGTTCATCAAATGACTTAAAACTTTTGTATGGTTGAAAACCTAGTACCTTCACTCAACATTAGCGTGTTAAAAAAAACTGTTATTAAAATATTATAAATATGTTTTAGAATAGAATATACCATATTGTATGAATACTTGTATCAAGCTAATATTGTCCAAGCATATTAGCAAGAAAATAAAAATATACAAAGAAATAAAATGTAATTTAATAAATAGTAATATATTTAGTAATAAATAGTGTTAATTAATATAAAGTAGATTAATATATAATAAATGTAAATCTCACAAAACTAGTATTAGACTAGTATTAAATATCATATATTAATCTCATATAAAAAATAAATGATTAAAAAACTATGTGATAATGGAAAAAGTGGAAAAAATTCAACTCTACACACTATAATCGAGCAGTTCTTAACTTTAGAACACTACTGATATTAATACTGTCATTGAGACCTGGCGGTTTACCTGCGTCCAGTCTCAGTTGCCACAAGAGTTCCCTATACTCAAGTGGGGTTTCCCAGTCACCACCTCTAGGTTCATGTGCAACTTGATCCACCCCAAACAAAAAAGACCATAGTGAAGAACTTCTCTAAAGCAAACTTCACACTACTCAAGACTGGTGTGGTATCCTTCAAGGCCCCTGAGCCAGTGGAAACCACAACCCAAGCTGCGGAAGCCCTTACAAATGCCTTCTATGAACACCTCCAGGACTGCATGGATCAGGCAATCCCAAATAAAACCAAGACTCTTTCCACAAAGGGCAAACGTCCAGTCTGGTGGACCCCAGCCATTAACAAACTTTACAATAAGAGGAGAAAGCTATTACATGATAGAACAAAATCCATAAAGGAAAGTCACCCCTGATCATTATTAGTAAAAAATACGAGCACTCATAAAATCAACTAAGGCCAATTTTGAGAAAAATTGCCATGGATTCAAGGACAATCATAAGGCCTTTTTCAGCTATGTTAAGAACCTGGGTGGAAACTCCCAGATATGCTCAGAATTAGTCCAAAATGATACAAAAATCACTGAACCCACAGACATTGCCAACATACTGGCAGACAGGTTCAGTGCAAACTCACCCCTCTCCCCTAAAGGAGAGATAACTATCCCAGCGAGTGTAGCCTCCGGACATCTCAAATGCGCAGGTGAAAGCTGCTCTCTCTAAAGCTAAAAACACAGCATCAATGGGACGGATGGTGTCCCGGCTGTGTGCTACTGAGCTAAATGAGGAACTAAACCGCACATAAGGCAGCTGTTTAATCTCAGCCTTACCACAGGATCGTGCCCAAGGGTGGCGTCGGCAACTGTTGTCCCACTCCACAAAGGCGGCTCCTCCTGGGACCCTGGTAATTACCGCCATAAGCTTAACAAGTCTAGTCTGCAAAGCTATGGAGGATCATAATGCAGCTCATAAACAAAGATATAGGGGACTTGCAGTCATTGGACCCGACCCAGTTTAGCTTTGTCAAGGGAAGATCATGCCTTTTGAACTTGGTCGACTTCTTGAAACAGTCACCAAGGCCATTGATGAGGAAAGGCAGTCCATACAGCCTACCTTGACCTTGCAAAGGCTTTCGACACAATACCCCACTCGGGTATTGTAGAAAAACTTACCAGCTTAAATGTAAACCCATATGTCACAAGATGGGTTGCAAACTGAAAACAGGACAGAACCCACAGGGTTAGAGTTGCTGGCGCTGTGTCAGACTCCAAGCCCGTCACAAGTAGTGTCCCACAGGGCTCGGTCCTTGGCCCCCTATTGTTTGGCATCTACTTCTCAGAAGTACAGGCCAGCATGGGAGGACTTTGACTGACAAAGTTTGCAGACGACTGCAAACTGGGCGCCATAGTGGAAAGTGCATCGGACACGGATATCCTTCAGAAGGGACTCACGGAAACAGATAGCTGGTGCCAGAGCCATGGCCTGAAGTTAAGCGTAAAAATGTATAGTCATACCCTTCGGGAAAAACAAGGTATCCCCAAGCTACCATATAGGTGGCAATCCACTAAGTACAGACGGGGTTATCAGGGACCTGGGGACCCAGGTTGACAGTGGCCTTTCTTTTGACACTCACATTGCTAAAGTGGTTAGAAAGACCTTCTACATTGCCCACCTGATCATGAAGGATTCACATCCAGATCTAGTGAGGTCATTGTTCCCTGTACTCTTCACTTATCAGACCAATGATCGGTACAATGCCCATTAGGGATGTATCTCACCCGACATCTGCAGCAATTGGAGAGACCCCAAAGTTCCTCACCAAAAGCGATAAAGGGACTCCAAAATCTGTCATATGCTGCCAGATTACGGAAGAAACTCTAGCTCTATTCAGTGGCATACGTCTGCTCAGAGGAGACATGTGCCTGGCGTACAAGGCCATGTCCAACCGGAATTAATGGACATGCTCCACCTCAAAAATCCAAATCCACCAAAACCACTAGAACAGCGACTTAAACCTTAGCGGATATAAATAGGGCGTGCTGGAGGGATAGATTTATCACTCAGACTCCTATGCTGTGGGAATAAATCCCGGTCCATGTGAGGCAGAAGCACCTCGCTGACTCTGTTCAAGAAATCTAGACCTGTGGATGGGGAGATCGTAAGGTTTACCCGGGAATCATCTCTGTATCACTGCTTAATGCTCAACAAATATATACTGAAGCCAAAGTCACATGCTGTAACTAATTAATTAGTTAATTACTTAATTGTTGCATGAATTCAATCACATTAAAGAAATATACTTGAAGGACTGCAAATGTAAAATATAAAGTCTTTCATGTAAAATAGACATGGAAGACTACCATAAATTCAATTTATATAGTATCACACCTTATACATTTGAAAATCAAATTTTATAAAATCTTCATCAAATAAAATGAATGATTCAACTATCAATACATTTAACAAAAAGTTCATCAAATGACTTAAACTTTTGTATGGTTGAAACCTAGTAACTTCACTGAACATTAGCGTGTTAAAACTGTTATTAAAAATATTATAAATATGTTTTAGAATATAATATATTGTATGAATACTTGTATCAAGATATTGTCCAAGTTAGCAGAAAATAAAAATATACAAAGAAATAAAATGTAATTTAATAAATAGTAATATATTTAGTAATAAAAAGTGTTAATTAATATAAAGTAGATTAATATATAATAAATGTAAATCTCACAAAACTAGTATTGGACTAGTATTAAATCTCATATTAATCTCATATAAAAAATAAGTGATTAAAAAACTATGTAATAATGGAAAAAGTGGAAAAAATTCAACTCTACACACTATAATCGAGCAGTTCTTAACTTTAGAACACTACTGATATTAATACTGTCATTGGGACCTGCCGGTTTACCAGTCTCAATTGCCACAAGAGTTCCCTATACTCAAGTGGGTTTCCCAGTCACCACCTCTAGGTTCCTATGAACCTATAATACTATAAATTTAAGGTTCATGTTGGGACAGGAAACTGAATGTTTATAGAAGGCGTTCGTTTCTTTTTGCTTAGAAATGTCATATAAATGTTCATAAATACGCCTCCGAATAGGTCTCTCTGTCTTACCAACATAAAAACTTGTGCATACTGTACATACCCCTAGATATACCACACCTTTTTGTTGCACAATTAGAATAACTATTAGATTTAAAAAGAAATTTCTTAGCTGGGATATATAAATTGCTTTCATTAATTATAGCGTCACATTGTTTGCAGGAACCGCATTTAAAAGTGCCTAATGGGCGTCTGTTAGATGCAGAACTTGAAATATCTTTCTTTTCAAATAGTTGTTTAAGGTTAGTGTCCCTTTTCCTTGCAAACAAAGGATCTGTCTGCACTAGATCTTTGAGTTCATCATGTAGTGTAAGTATTGGCCAGTGTTTCCAGATAATATTCTCTATATCAGGGGCATTAAGTGAATAAGTGTAAATGAAACTGTTCTCCAGCTTTGGACCACTGTCTGTTGATGGAACTCGACTTGCAAAACTTGCAGGACATACAAACAGTCCAGCACCTAGTAAAGGAGGGTATTTTGTGTGTCTGTTGGCAATAATATCATTAGCCAAATTTGTCAATAAGGACTCAGGGTACCCTCTTTCCAAAAATAAGTCCTTCATAAATTCTAACTCGTGTAAAAAATCAGAACTATCACTACACATTCTGGCAGCATGAATAAATTGTCCCTTGACAATCCCCTTCTTTTGATGAAAAGGATGCTCACTTGAAAAATGCAGATATGAATTGGAAAAACTAGGTTTTCTGAAAAGCTTAGAAAATCCCTTATGTAAGTCGTCTTTGTATAAAGAGACATCCAATTAGTGTAGCTCTTTTTGACTAATGTTACAAGTGAAAGACAAAAAAGTGGTAGTGGAATTGAGATATTTGAAGAATTCATGAAACTGTTCTAGTGGACCATTCCATAAAATACAAATATCGTCCAAATATCTCTTGTAGTGGACGATAAAGTGTGTCCAGTCTGTTGCAAAAATATATTTCTGTTCCCATTTGTGTAGTACCAAATTGGCGTAGAGGGAGGCACAGGGAGCACCCATAGCTACCCCTTTTCATTGCTTAAAGAATTCGCCATTAAAATAAATAGTTGTTCTGTAAAACTTTACTAGGTGCTGGACTGTTTGTAAGTCCTGCAAGTTTTGCAAGTCGAGTTCCATCAACAGACAGTGGTCCAAAGCTGGAGAACAGTTTCATTTACACTTATTCACTTAATGCCCCTGATATAGAGAATATTATCTGGAAACACTAGCCAATACTTACACTATATGATGAACTCAAAAATCTAGTGCAGACGCATCCTTTGTTTGCAAGGAAAAGGGACACTAACCTTAAACAGCTATTTGAAAAGAAAGATATTTCAAGTTCTGCATCTAACAGACGCCCATTAGGCACTTTTAAATGCGGTTCCTGCAAACAATGTGACGCTATAATTAATGAAAGCAATTTATATATCCCAGCTAGGAAATTTCTTTTTAAATCTAATAGTTATTCTAATTGTGCAACAAAAGGTGTGGTATATCTAGGGGTATGTACAGTATGTACAAGTTTTTATGTTGGTAAGACAGAGAGACCTATTCGGAGGCGTATTTATGAACATTTATATGACATTTCTAAGCAAAAAGAAACGAACGCCTTCTATAAACATTCAGTTTCCTGTCCCAACATGAACCTTAAATTTATAGTATTAGATCAAGTTGCACATGAACCTAGAGGTGGTGACTGGGAAACCACACCTGAGTATAGGGAACTCTTGTGGCAACTGAGACTGGACGCAGGTAAACCGCCAGGTCTCAATGACAGTATTAATATCAGTAGTGTTCTAAAGTTAAGAACTGCTCGATTATAGTGTGTAGAGTTGAATTTTTTCCACTTTTTCCATTATCACATAGTTTTTTAATCACTTATTTTTTATATGAGGTTAATATATGAGATTTAATACTAGTCTAATACTAGTTTTGTGAGATTGTTATTTACATTTATTATATATTAATCTACTTTATATTAATTAACACTATTACTAAATATATTACTATTAAATTACATTTTATTTCTTTGTATATTTTTATTTTCTTGCTAATATTCTTGGACAATATTAGCTTGATACAAGTATTCATACAATATGGTATATTCTATTCTAAAACGTATTTATAACATTTTTAATAACAGTTTTTTTTAACACGCTAATGTTGAGTGAAGGCACTAGGTTTTCAACCATACAAAGCTTTAAGTCATTTGATGAACTTTTTGTTAAATGTATTGATAGTTGAATCATTCGATGTTCTTCATTCCACATTGCTGCAGTCCTAACCATTGGGTAGTCCGCTGTCCAGTCGGCCCGAATACCAAAGTATGGCTGGCGTCGGTCAAGGCGCTTAGACTGGCGTCAGGGCGTCAGGGTACTAATGCGCAGGACCGACGTCATATCCTCAGTCTTTTTTGCCGCATGGTCCGATGCAGAAGCAGTTTTGCGGTGCAGGTTGGCGTTCTGAAATATTTCAAGTCGGAGTTTCAGACCGAATCAAAGTTGGCTAAAGTACCCGTTGGGGAACATTTTGGTTTTTCTTGCCTCAGTATTTAACCGGATGTCAGAAAAAGTGAATAACTGTATTTCTTGTGGGAAACAGATACCTCATAGGGATTACCATACTTTGTGTATACCTTGTTTAGGCCTGAGCACGGCGTTGTTGGTTGCCGCTCTTGTGCTAGATTTAAGAAACGCACTATTAAGAGGAGGTTAGACTGTGCCAGGTTAGTGTTTGGGAAGCGGTGTAATTACAAAATGCCGTCCGATGCTCCGGCGCCGCTTCGTCAAAAGCGCAAGGACAAAACAGCAAAGCCTAGGGTTGATGAACCGGCAGTCCCGGACGTCGGTTCTTTAGAAGGCTCAGTGGAGCCAGAGGTTTTGCCAGGAGTTTCTTTGGAGTCTCAGGCAGACTTTACTGTTACAGGATGTGCCCTCTCAGGTGGTAGTCCAGGCTGAGGGATCTTCTCAGGTAACTGTTCTTCCCTCTCTTCCCAAGGTAGTTAGAGCTTCTCCTACTGTTTCCAAAACTTCTTTGAGAGGTAGACCAAGTTCAGCTTCAGTGGGGGCTTCTCCTAGCACTTCAGGTTCTGTGCCTAAGAAACATATGCTTAAAATGGCAGAAGATTTAATTACTATGATTAGAGTCTCTATGCCCCCTCCTGATAAGAGGCCTCGGGTGGAACCGGAGTTTGAGAGTTTTGACCGGTGTTCAGAGGCTTCTGAGTCTTCTGTGGAAGACTTGCAGGAGTATCCTCCTTATTCTGATTCTGATGTGGATGATTCCACTCCTACAGCTTCTCCTCCTGAGGATTTCTCATTTTCAGAGACTCTGCATTCCATGAGGGAGCACTTTGAATGGGAAGGCCAAGATTACTCTGATTCCAGGAAAAGGCTTAGGGAATTCTTATTTTACCCAGCATAGGCCCTTAGCTATACCTCCTGTGTTGAATGTGGTGGAAGATGTTTTGCAGAGGCTTCCTGAACCCTGATTCTTTGCCTCCTGCCCCTGTTAAGCCTGATAGGTACTATAGGGTGCCTGAAGCTCATAAGTATCTGTTTAAGAGTCCTAGGGCAGACCCGAAACTGTTTCTCAGGGGCCTAAGGGTGTTAAGGCCTCTGTTGTTAAAAATCCTGTTCCCACTGATAAAGAGGCAAGGGCTTTGGATAGGTGGGGAAAGAAAGTGTATACTTCTTCCACTTTAGCCATGAGGCGTTGAATTGTCAGTTTCACATGCTAAAATATCAAAATTATCTCCTTTCACAATTGAAATCTAAGGTGGATGCTTTGGCGGAAGGTATAGAGTGTAAAGAGTTGCTGGATTTAGTTCATGTGTCTGAACAAGTGGGTAAGCATTCTTTGCAATGTGGTTTTGATGCTGTGCAGGCCTCCTCCAGGGTGGCTGCCACTAGTTCTGTTCTTCGCAGGCATGCCTGGTTGAGGGATCAGAATTTAGCAGAACATGTTAAGACTAGGATTTTGGATGCTCCTTTACAGTCTGATGTGTTATTTGGTTCGCCTGTGGAAGCAGTTTTAAAGAAAATGGAGGACAAAGCTAAGTCTATGCAAACTGTTCAAGATTTTTTGCAGGTGCAGCCACCGAGGTTTAGTAGAAATTGGCCTACTAAGGGATGGACATATCCTGCTTATGATTCCCAGTCTAGGGGTAGGTCTAGGCGGGTAGGGCAGAGCTCAAGGTTCTTTTAGGCCTAGAACAGGGGGTTCACCTGCTCAGCCTTCTGGTGAGGGCAGGGGTCAGTCCTTTCGTAAACAGACCCAATGACCTGCCTTTTCAGCTGCCAGTAGATTCTCGTCTGGCAGCTCCTTTGGGAGGAAGACTGTCTCTTTTCAAAGAAAATTGGGATTTAATCACTCAAGACAGATGGGTGTTGGATATCATTCACCACGGTTACAGGTTTTATTTCCATACATTGCCCCTTTCAAAGGCATGCCAGACGCCTCCTCCACAAAGGAAAGAGGCTCACAAGCAAATTTCTTTGTTACTCCAAATAGCTATCCAGCCAGTCCCTGTACCAGAAAGGGGCCTAGGATTTTATTCTCTGTTCCTAGTTCCAAAGAAGGGGAACACGTGGAGACCAATTTTGGAGTTATCTATCCTCAACACTTATCTGGACATTCCCAAGTTCAAGATGTTGACGTTACAACAGCTTTTACCTCTGCTGGGCAAAGATCATTGGATGGTAACTTTAGATCTCAAGGAAGCTTACCTTCATGTGCCTATAAGACTAAGTTGCAGGAAGTATCTGCGTTTTCGAGCTGGAAATTCTCATTATCAGTTCTCTGCATTGCCCTTTGGCTTATCTACTGCGCCCAGAGTATTCACAAAGGTTCTGGCCTCAGTGATAGCTTACTTCAGGCTGAAAGGAATTCAAATCTATCCTTACTTGGACGACTGCCTGATTCTGGCTCAAGAAAAGGAAGAACTTCTACAGCATCTGGAATATGTCATAGCAGTGCTAAGATGCCTAGGGTATTCTGTGAACGAAATAAAGTCCAGTCTAGTACCCTCTCAAGACATGTGCTTTCTGGGTGTGAGACTGAATACAGCAGCCCAGATGGCCTTTTTAACCCCGGACAAACAAAAGAATCTTTCCAGTTACTTCCATCAACTATCTCTTCAGTCCGGGCTGACTGCAAGGACAGTCCTTCAAGCCTTAGGGTTCATGGCATCTTGTATTCTGGTGCTTCCCAATGCCAAACTGCATATGAGGAAGCTGCAATGGTATCTCAAAATGTGTGGACACAGCACTGCCAGGATTTGGACACTGTCATTCAAATAATACCTTGCATTCAAAAGAATTTTGTGGTGGGCTCAGGAATGTCACCTAAACAAGGGACTCTCTGTGACCCGACCAGAGGCGAGTCAGATTTTAACGACAGATGCCTCGGACATTGCTTGGGAGCTCATCTAAATGGAAAGTGGATACAAGACAAGTGGCCTGCCAGACTACAGCATCTACATATCAATATGAAGGAGATGTTAGCAGTTCAGTTTGCATTAATGGCTTTCAAGGAGTTACTTCTTCCTGGGCAGGTGTTGATTCTGACAGACAACACAACTGTCATGTGGTACATCAACAAACAAGGGGGAACACATTCTTATCCTCTATGCAGGCAAGCAATGATTTTATGGGAGACTGCGCTCAGCTTGCAACTAACTCTTCAAGCAAGGTTTCTGCCGGGAGCACAGAACTCCTTAGCAGATGTGTTAAGCAGGCAAATCATGGATCACCACGAGTGGAAACTGGATCTTCATGTATTTCAGAAATTGACAGTGTCATGGGGAACTCCAGACATAGATCTGTTCGCTTCTCCACTAAACCACCAGCTGCCAAAGTTTTGCACAAAGGGGTTTCATCACACAGCTTGGAAAGTGGACGCTCTTTCTTTCAGTTGGAAAAATCTTCATGTGTATGCCTTTCCACCTCTCCCTCTTCTCCCAAAGGTGCTCCTAAAGATCAGACAAGACAAGCCAAGGATGATTTTGATAGCTCCAGATTGGCCTCGGCAACACTGGTACCCACTTCTAAGGAGTCTGGTAAGGAAGCCTCCATGGCCTTTACCATTGATTCCACACCTGTTATCTCAGAGGGACGGTCACCTGCTCAATGTCAAGCTTCAATCTCTTCATCTAACAGCCTGGCATATTCTGTTTTGAAACACAGCAGGTCTCAACTTCCTCAACAAGTTTTAAATGTGATTATGGAAGCCAGAAGACCTAGTACAAGGAAAGTGTCTGCAGAAAAATGGAAGAGATTTTATTTTGGAGTGCAGCAAAGAATTTGGAGATTTCTGAGCCTAATTTGAGTGTGGCTCTTCAATATCTTACTGAGTTATTGGACAAAGGTTTGTCCTTCTCTTCCATTAAAATTCATGCTGCAGCAATTTCAGCTCACTATGATTGTGACCCACCATTGTTTTCACATCCTTTGTTCAAGCAGTTTCTTAGAGGGGCAAAGAATATAAGACCCCCACGTAGAGCTCCTACTCCTGCTTGGGATCTCAATTTTGTGTTGGAAAAACTCTACAACCTTTTGAGCCTGCGGCTACTGCTGAGTTAAAATACTTGTCATGGAAAACTGCTTTTTTGTTGGCCATTACTTCTGCAAGAAGGGTTTCTGAGTTGCAGGCCCTTATGGCAGTAGAGCCCTTTTTGATTTTCCATAAGGATAGAGTATCATTACGTACTAATCCTTCCTTTATGCCTAAGGTGGTTTCTAGTGTGGCTTTAAACCAAACTATTCATTTGCCTACTTTCTATGCAGATCCCCAAAACAAGGGAGAAAAGATTTTGCACACTTTAGATGTACATAGGCAGTTCGTTATTATTTAAGCAGGACTAAGGATTTCAGGCAGTCTCAGCAGTTGTTTGTTTCTTTTGCCTTGACTTCTCAGGGCAAGCCTGTGTCTAAGCAAACTATTTCTAAGTGGATTGCGTTTGCATTTCTTTTGTTATTCCCATCATGGCAAGGAGATTCGGCTGGGATTAGGCCTCATTCCACAAGGGCTACTGCCACTTCAACAACATTTCTCAGGGGTGGCAACTAAGGATATTTTGGAGGCAGCTACTTGGAGTTCAGTACATACTTTCTCTAAGCATTACCACCTTCCTCTCTACTCTAAATCTAGGGCTGGTTTTGCCACAGCTATTTTGCAAGGCATGTTGACAGCTCCTGCTTCCCTATGATTTGCCAGCCTCCCTTACCTCTGCTTTGGGATTCTACCCAATGGTTAGGACTGCAGCAATGTGGAATGAAGAACATAGTACAGTTTTGTACCTACCATAAATGTAGATGTTCGAGGATCCACATTGCTGCAGTCCAATTCTCCTCCTTCCCCTCTGTGTTTAGGGGTTGTGGTGTGGGTTAGGCTATATTCTTGTGCATTTGTATATATTGTATATATGTTTGGTGCAGGCTTTTTGTTGGTGTTTTGGTTTGGGCCTTGTCTTTTTAGGGCCTTCTGACATCTGGGGCAAGAAAAGACTGAGGATATGACGTCGGTCATGCGCATTAGTACCCTGACGTCCTGACGTCAGTCTAATGCGCCTTGACCGACGTCAGCCATATACTTTGGTATTCGGGCCGACTGGACAGCGGACTACCCAATGGTTAGGACTGCAGCAATGTGGATCCTCGAACATCTACATTTATGGTAGGTACAAAACTGTACTTTTTATTTGATGAAAGGATTTTATAAAATTTGATTTTCAAATGTATAAGGTGTGATACTATATAAATTGAATTTATGGTAGTCTTCCATGTCTATTTTACATCGAAAGACTTTATATTTTACATTTTGCAGTCCTTTGCGTGTATTCAAGTATATTTCTTTAATACGTGATTGAATTCACGATGCAACAATTAAGTAATTAATTAATTACAGCATGTGACTTTGGCTTCAGTATATATTTGTTGAGCATTAAGCATTGTTTTTATACTTGACAAAGCTCTGTATTGCACCGAGCGAAAGCGCTTGATTTAGTGTGGTGTCTTCCAATAAAGGATTTATTCACAGTCTTGTTTGGCGCTTCGTCCTTGGGTACTGAATTCCTTTTTTATGGTCTTCTGATTTGAGTAGTTTCTCTGGTTTTGACTGTCATGGCCGATGACTTGCTCCAACTGATTTCATGGATACTCCTCAAGTGTTAAGGAACCAGGGTGACGATATTCCAGTCACCCGTACTGAATTCAACAAAGTCTTGGCTTCAATCTCCCAGCTCGCTAATATGCTTAATGATATGCAGAACTACTCATCGCCTACGTTGCCAGGTAATCAGCAGCAAGGGCTTGAACAGAGAAAGAAACGTTCACACAATACGGTGACAGGTAAATCTCCTGAGCCAAGGCAAGAAACTCCTGTTTGCTTGCAGTCAGGAGTATCAGATGCTGAACAAGGAACTAAATCATTAAGATCGCAAACTGAGCCAAGGGGCTCTGCAGATGAGCAACTTAACTTTTATTTCAATGCTTGGACAGAACGGCAGCTTTTGTTTAGTAAAGGTACTGTATCTTTCAATCTCGACAAGAATATGGATTGTGACTTTCAAAGGTTAAAAGACAAATTGTATGCATACAAAAGTAACCAGCTGGAGATTAATTATCTCAAAGAATGTGTAGCAGTCAAGTGTGTACCGAAGGGTTTACGCTTGTATAAGTTCCCTAACAATGTTCAACAGGGAACGGTTTACTATGATAGGTTATGTACTATTTTGATAAAGCTGGGCTAGATATGCTTAATGTCATGATACATGAGTATGAGGCGAAGGCTGATACTCTTTTGAAAGAGCTGAATGTGCTGAATAATGCTTTAGTTAATGACAATGACTTCTGCTCTGTGAAAAAGAATTATGACAACGTATTTAGAGAAGTTGATTTCTATTGTGTTAAAATTTTTCAGCGTAAAATTCGTAAATTGGAAAGAGATTTAATTGAGTATAAGGAAGGTTTAGCCTATCCTAAACCCGGTAAAACACATAGAGAACACACTAATTTTAATACAGGTGTGTTTTATGGTGTCAGAGACAACAATCACCCAGATTCTTATGCACCACCATTATGTAGAAGTGAAAGGCTGGCTGAGAAGGGAAGAAAGGGCTCTACCCAGGATTTTCACCAAGCCCCGGACAGAACAGGGGGAAACGGACAGAGATTTTACCAACAGGGTTGGAACACCAGACGCACGTAGAGACATATGGTGGTATTGTAGGCAGTGGGTCACTAGATGGTTATTGTATTGAACACACTAGCGAATACGCAGTTTTTAAAAAAAACAACTTCATTATTTATAATTACACAGATATAGAGGTGACCAAAACCTGTTTTGATTTATTCACTCCGTGGTTTTCAGTTCGTTCCATCACGTTCATTTAATTTAACCCAGGCACTTATAGATGTCAAATTGTTCACAAGAAAACTAAACCTATCCTTATTTTTTAAGGAACAGATTTATATTAAGAATGAACTAAGTAGAAGCAGTACATTTAATCCCCCCCCCATGCATCCCTCTATCAAGGTATTTGAGGAACTAATAGAGAAGGATTTCAGAAATCTACACACTCACTGTACATTCTCTCCACCTACTAATTTAAATAAAGAAATAGTTGAGTTAGTAAATTCTTTTAAAGTCACAACATTAGAGTCATGAAGCCAGATAAAGGAGGGGGGGTGGTTTTAATGTATGGCTCTGACTACGATTCATACTTGCACACTATGTTACAAGATGCAGAACAATACGAAACCGTTTCTAAGAACTAAGTGAATCTAGCAGTTTCAAAAATTAATTTTACACTAACTGATCATTTATTACAAGGAGCAATAAGTGAAAAAATATTTAATTATTTACATGTTACTAGATCTAGAACACCAGCTATTTTTTGGGATCCCAAAAACACACAAGGGACTGGATCCATTAAAATTCAGACCTATTGTATCTGGAGCTGGTAGTATAATAGAACCCCTTGCCAAATTTATTGATTATGTTACTAAAAACTTTGTTTCTACTTTAAGTTACATCTGTAAGGACTCATGGGCTTTTCTTAAAGGAATCACATCTTCCTTGTATAGTAGAGAATTGCACATGGTCACGATAGATGTTGTTGAACTATTCCCAAGTATTCCTCACAGTACTGGCTTGGAATGGTTTAATGAGGTGTTTGTTTTAGAAACAAAATTAGGTAATAACATTACCAACTTGGTTGCAGAATTCAAGGAGACAGTTTTACAGAACAACTTTATTTATTTTAATGACGAATTCTTTAAGCAAAGAAAAGGGGTAGCTATGGGTGCTCCCTGTGCTTCCCTCTACGCCAGTTTGGTACTACACAAATGGGAACAGAAATATATTTTTGCAACAGACTGGACACGCTTTATCGTCCACTACAAGAGATATTTGGACGATATTTGTATTTTATGGAATGGTCCCCTAGAACAGTTTCATGAATTCTTCAAAAATCTTAATTCCACTACCACTTTTTTGTCTTTCACTTGTAACATTAGTCAAAAAGAGCTACACTACTTAGATGTCTCTTTATACAAAGACGACTTGCATAAGGGATTTTCTTCTAAGCTTTTCAGAAAACCTAGTTTTTCCAATTCATATCTGCATTTTTCAAGTGGGCATCCTTTTCATCAAAAGAAGGGGATTGTCAAGGGACAATTTATTCGTGCTGCCAGAATGTGTAGTGATAGTTCTGATTTTTTACATGAGTTAGAATTTATGAAGGACTTATTTTTGGAAATAGGGTACCCTGAGTCCTTATTGACAAATTTGGCTAATGATATTATTGCCAACAGAGACACAAAATACCCTCCTTTACTAGGTGCTGGACTGTTTGTAAGTCCTGCAAGTTTTGCAAGTAGAGTTCCATCAACAGACAGTGGTCCAAAGCTGGAGAACAGTTTCATTTATACTTATTCACTTAATGCCCCTGATATAGAGAATATTATCGGAAACACTGGCCAATACTTACACTACATGATTAACTCAAAGATCTAGTGCAGCCACATCCTTTGTTTGTAAGGAAAAGGGACACTAACCTTAAACAACTATTTGAAAAGAAAGATATTTCAAGTTCTGCATCTAACAGACGCCCATTAGGCACTTTTAAATGCGGTTCCTGCAAACAATGTGACGCTATAATTAATGAAAGCAATTTATATATCCCAGCTAGGAAATTTCTTTTTAAATTTAATAGTTATTCTAATTGTGCAACAAAAGGTATGGTATATCTAGGGGTATGTACAGTATGTACAAGTTTTTATGTTGGTAAGACAGAGACCTATTCGGAGGCGTATTTATGAACATTTGTATGACATTTCTAAGCAAAAAGAAACTAACGCCTTCTATAAACATTCAGTTTCCTGTCCCAACATGAACCTTAAATTTATAGTATTAGATCAAGTTGTACATGCACCTAGAGGTGGTGACTGGGAAACCACACTTGAGTATAGGGAACTCTTGTGGCAACTGAGACTGGATGCAGGTAAACCGCCAGGTCTCAATGACCGTATTAATATCAGTAGTGTTTTAAAGTTAAGAACTGCTAGATTATAGTGTGAAGAGTTGAATTTTTTCCACTTTTCCCATTATCACATAGTTTTTTAATCACTTATTTTTTATATGAGGTTAATATATGAGATTTAATACTAGTCTAATACTAGTTTTGTGAGATTATTTACATTTATTATATATTAATCTACTTTATATTAATTAACGCTGTTTATTACTAAATATATTACTATTTATTAAATTACATTTTATTTCTTTGTATATTTTTATTTTCTTGCTAATATGCTTGGACAATATTAGCTTGATACAAGTATTCATACAATATGGTATATTCTATTCTAAAACATATTTATAACATTTTTAATAACAGTTTTTTTTAACACGCTAATGTTGAGTGAAGGTACTAGGTTTTCAACCATACAAAGTTTTAAGTCATTTGATGAACTTTTTGTTAAATGTATTGATAGTTGAGTCATTCGTTTTATTTGATGAAAAGATTTTATAAAATTTGATTTTCAAATGTATAAGGTGTGATACTATATAAATTGAATTTATGGTAGTCTTCCATGTCTATTTTACATCGAAAGACTTTATATTTTACATTTTACATTTTGCAGTCCTTTGCGTGTATTCAAGTATATTTCTTTAATACGTGATTGAATTCACGATGCAACAATTAAGTAATTAACTAATTAGTTACAGCATGTGACTTTGGCTTCAGTATATATTTGTTGAGCATTAAGCATTGTTTTTATACTTGACAAAGCTCGGTATTGCACCGAGCGAAAGCGCTTGTTTTAGTGTGGTGTCATCCAATAAAGGATTTATTCACAGTCTTGTTTGGCGCTTCGTCCTTGGGTCCTGAATTCCTTTTTCATGTTAGCACATAAGCCAATACAATACACTATACTATGGAGTATGCACATCTGTGCATACATAGAGTAGCAGACTATAGTATGTGGCATGTGTGCATAAATGCCATGCGTATGATGTTACATTACATATTGTACAGTAACGCATGTAACTATAAGAAATATAGTTGTGTTTTATGTGTAGTAGTGACTTACCAGGCAACTCCAGTCTCGGTGGTTGAGAGACACCCACCTCCACAATACCAGCTAAAGCTTGTAGATGGAGGTCTGCAGATGTCCCCAGGTTGGCCAGTAGCTCCTCGGTACGTGTGAGTGGGGGCTGGGTGAGTGCCCCCCCACCTGTTGCACCCTGTTCCCTGGTGATTGCATTAGCACGCTGTTTTGCCCGTCTTATGAGGACATTGCAGTGTCGGCGCACCTGCTGGATAGGTGCGATTGTGACTGCCAACATCATTTACCCTCCTGCAGAGTTCCTCCCACAGGGCATCCCGCTGTTGTGCATCCTGTGGCACATGGCTGAAGAGCGTCGTATGGTTGTCGAGGAGGTATGGGATGAGGGCCTCATCCTCCAAGCGCTGTATGCTGGCAGTCTGCTACGTGGCATACCTGCAAGACATAATGATGGAGACTGGTCACAGTAACTCCCAGAGAAGTACAACTGAACATACTTGTGTATCACATTTATTAAGATGGCAAATGCGTCTTTGCAAATCTATATGACACTTAACACCACTGACATGTATAAGTCGCACACATTTGACACCTACTGGTGATGTGATGTTATCGCCATATGTTTGTCATGTGATGACATTGCTCATACACCATGTGGATGTTGTCTTGACGTGGGCATGTCTGTTTGCCTGTACTGGTGTCTTTACCTATCAGCACATGCCTGGATGTGTTCACATTAATGCAATTGACCTTAATGCTGTGTATATGTCACATATATAGTCATACATAGCCATTAGGGACATGACCTGTGACCCTGCAGACTTGCAAGCATGTATGTGTTTTGCCATATACATCTACATGGCACTGTACAGCTGTGTAGCATCCTGCCATGTATTGCCCGTGTTGCACACGTGTAACACATGAGACAATAGCTAGCCTGATGGTATTTGCAGGGTTGGATATTAACTATAGCATGTATGGTCATAGTGCTCTAGTAGGCTATATGCCCTGGGCCATTTATGAGCCTAGGCAGACAGGTTACCTAGCTGTAGGCAACAGACAGGTAAGTTTCAATGGCCAGTTCAAGCAGTGCCACAGAGCTGATACACATGGTTACTGATATATTTGGCATGCGGTCATCACACCATGTCACAGAGAGGGGCGATGTGCAGCTTCGCTGGACAGGGATGCATAGTATGGCAAGAGTATGTTAAGTGTATGGGGCAGAGATATGTCAGGCATGTTTTGATCCTTGTAATCGAAATGTGGATGTCCATGACGTATGTGTTTTGTTTGGGATCAGGATGTGTTAAGTGTAGTATGCCCAACACCTCTGGGTTGGACATGGCTTTATTCAGGGTAGGCTGCA
Organism: Protopterus annectens; assembly: GCF_019279795.1. Classification (NCBI taxonomy): domain Eukaryota; kingdom Metazoa; phylum Chordata; order Ceratodontiformes; family Protopteridae; genus Protopterus; species Protopterus annectens. Next base: position 128,718,947 of record NC_056726.1, on the reverse strand, counting down.
TGCTACATAGTGCAGCTAGGGATTGGGAAGGGTAGTGTAGACCATCTACACATGGGCAATAACCCTTAAAGGAAATATGTGATCTATTATGGGTCACATGGGTGTTGAGTATGGCTGAGCAGTTATCTCTATATTCCTGGATGGCACCCTGTCATGATTAGGGGTGACACATACGACTACCTGTCTTTTGTGGTGAAGTAACTATCAAAGGAAAGTACTGTCCAGCTGCATCCCATACACACAGTTGCCATTATGTTGACCGCTGCCTAGGTGGTAGTTAATGGGTGCAGGGTTTGTAACATAGGGGATGACAATGACAATGCAATACGTAGCTTTCAGATTGTGGCCATACATCACACACCACATATCTGACATACTAAGGCCCTTCTGTATGTTGAACGCAGCACACATAGTCAACTGTTGATCCTAGTTCATAGTCATTTGCAAACCTCAGTAGGCTGATGCCTTCTGTGTTAGTCTGTGTGGTATAGATAACAAATAGGGGGGGGGAGTACCAGGAATGACCCCTGTATTACTGTGGCTGGCACTGATTTGATGTGAGTGTATTAGTCAGACACCTTCTGTAGTGTTGGTTCTGCCAGCAGTCCAGTTGCCAACCACTCCTGTGACATAGGAATATACACCTAGTTTACTGAGTATAGCTGGAACACAGTATGGGTGATGGCGTCCTACGACCTGACAAGTTCATGATATGCAGTGTGAATCAACCCTACTGTCATCTACATCTGTACTGAGTACATCAAATACATTGATCACTGATCATAGCCGTACAGACCAGACTCAGCAGGGTAGTTGTGCACTATGTCCCATTATCAATGGTGTCTCCCCCTTTGTGAGGTGTGATAATTGTTGCTGTGCACCATTCGGTGTGTACACAGCCTGACATGGAGCTATGATTGAACATGATGTGTATGTGGATAGCTGAATGTTCTTACATTTGTGTAGGATACACCCTGGGATGTTGACAGGTCCCATGAAAACTGTATGTATGGCTTTAGAGAGTGCAGCCTGTACCTGCACAGTCGTTAGTACAGGGGCCCTGTAGTGTACATGGATATATTGCTAAGTGTACCTGTTGGGGGGGGTGGGAGTGGGTTTAGGTTCTCAGAGACGCTATCTAGATGAACGGGTAGTACTTCCCATGCCATAGTGCTGTGCAGCACGGCAAGTCTTGTCGTTGCCATTACGATTAATGACACAGTTATAGAATGCTCTGTGCTTGGCCTCATAATTTGTGGCCTATTGGTTCACAGTAGCTTTGCATAGTTTTATATGGTGTATCTGCATCTAATTGAGGCTGACCAGGGATCACCTACACTCATGTGTGTTCACTCTTGCAACAGTTACTACCTTCTGTGGTACAGCTTAAAACATGGTACCATCGGTTTGCCTTCTTGTTTGTGTTGGGTTGAATCCTGGTTCTGTTTCAATGGCACAATCCCTGCACATATGTGACTGTTTAAGGTTAATTTGTGTAGGATTCAGCATTTGCACATGCATTGTCCATTTGCATGGGTGCCATGACACCACTCTGCTCTTGGGAAACATAACATTGGCATTGGAGACTAACTATGTGTAGCATACTGTTTAGCCCTGTTTGTGTGACTACTGTGATCCAGGTCAGTGGGGTCGATGGAATCCAATATGCATTGAGCGCAGGTGTTGGTACATGAGGAGTCTTCCCAGTTCATAATGGAATAGTTGAGAGAGTAGCCATTATTATGTTTCTGTGTCAGACCTAATCTTCCCCATTACAGCACATTATGACAGTTGGGAAGTCCGTGGCCTGGTGGGTGATCTGTCTCAAGGTGCATTTCGAATTCCACTTTGGCACAAAGGTAGTTGCTCAACGTAATGCATCTGATGTTATGCAAGTACAGTTAGCATGGGGGTGTACATATCCTTCAGGAAGATGGACACACCTGCGGCCTGTGTGTTCCAATAAAGGATAATGGGCACAAGGTGAGGTATGGGTTATAACATGGTCATGTAGGTGTGCTCTCCGGACTGTTTGAAACATGTCTCAGCCACTGTACAGATATGTTGTCCATGTTGGGGATTGACATGTGTGTGTCCATATAATGTTTCTGACATGTATCATTGTGTAGCGAGACCCACAGTTTATTGCTTGGCTGTCACTATAACAGCAGTGGACCCTCACTTGAACCATGCATGAGGAAGGCACTATAGGAGAAGCATGAGCCCTAGGCAGTATCGAGATTCCCAGGGGTGACAGGTGCAGGCCATGTCTGGCAAAGCATTATGGTCCGTCAACCATGTTATCCCAAGACGACAGATACTGGATACCCTTTGACATGCACCACTACACTAGACAATTGTGGAATACAATCCTTTTGTCCCTGTACTGCAGTATCATTCTGGCCAATGGCAAAATGCTACCCAGGCCTTGGGACATACCTGCATGGGCTACAAGACCTGACAGTTCCTATATGTGTTTCCATGCAGTCTAGGCTACTGCATCACAGGTCCTGCACAGCAACATGGAATATGCCAGAGCCATGTGTATAGTTCAAAAGGTGGTCTGAGTGTATTAGTATGTGGCTAATCATGGCAGACAGGCAGCTGACAGTATGTATGCCCTTGTATATGTTGGTGTGTAACATAGTGCTAGAGTCTGCATTCACAAATGAGTACTGTTGGGCATGTTTCCAGTCACGTGTTCAGAGATGTGGCACAATTATGCAAACTATGTCATACAGTTTGTGTATTTTGGTGTCTGTCTCTTCCTGCTTGGGGGGGGGGGGTCATTTTTTGACCAGATACTTGGATGTGTCTGTGAATGTGTGTGATTTCTGGTAGTGTGTGTGTCCATATTGTGTTCTGGTAAGGGCATGTGTTGGTTGTGTTGATGAGTTGCATGTGTTTAACCTACACCTCATGACTTGTCTAGTCCAGTCATGGTTGTAGACTGAGCTGCCTTCCAGCTTACCCCGTAGCTGCATCCCAAACAATGTGTGGGGCGTGGTGTTAGGTGGGTCTGGCAGTGTACATGGCATAGAGATTACATTTCCCCCAGGATGGCCACATACACAAAGTTGACATTAGTAAACACCAGTATCTGACTAGTAGACATGCCTGTATGAACAGTCAGTACTACAAGTACTGTATTTAGTTTACGTATTGCCTGTGAAAATGTTTTAGACAGTGATGCTCAAATGTAAATATTTGTGTTATGGACATGACAACACTGGCTATTACAGAAACATTGTAGCTACCTTTATCAGCAATCCTCCTCTGAGGAGCACATTACATCCTGTTAGTTGATTACAGATGATGCAAGTGTCTACAGGTCTCTTTCCTTCTCTGGGTATATACTCGCATATCCACCAGGACCATGAGTTCTGTTGAGCACAAACACCCACTTTCCAAACAGAGTCCTGTATCAGTAGACTCTGATGTCACTATCAACATGATCAGGATATAATCAGGTAGTGTGAGCCATCACCTATGATGCATCTATTAACACATGGGCAGCTGTCTCCTACATCTTGCACTCCTACTGCATATGTTACACTGGAGTAAGATGATATGCAACCTGTTTCATTACCAGTGCTGTGCACTACCTTACATACAGTATGTGCAGGCGGCTGTTAGGTTGGCAATGAGAGGTTGGGATACACAAACCTGGTAGTTCAACCAGTGTGTCTGTACTCTCAGTATCCACTCTATGTAGGTGTGCACATAGCCATTTGGCCCAGCCCTGTAACAAGGGTCACTACACATTTGCATAACATGTACACATGCACAGCTGCTGTTGCTTGCAAATGATAGTAGAGAGGTGGATATTACATGTGTTATGTGCATGGATAGTTACCGGGCTCTTCCAATTATCTTTGCTATCATGCTGCTAACCTGTCATATAAATACAAATGCTATGTATCCTGTCATTGAGTAGTGTAATTGCTAATAGACATAACAGAACTGCTATGTAGAATAGAATACAGATCTGCCTAGAATACTGTACATTACACAGTTATTGGCACAATATCACACAATGCACACCGTATTTGCATGGTAAGCCCACTTTTAACATGTTCATCTTACTTGTACACCCATACATATGTCGACTGTTACAATATATCTACATATAGTATCCCCTGTTTATAGCACATACTTGTTGGACCAGTCCTGACACTGACAGTGGCTGGAAGCGACTTGGTGGGCTCCAAGCCCATATCATCCCTTGTGGTGGTTGCGGAGTGTGCTGTGTGACCTACAGCAGTACACACACAGAATTCTACAAACATTACTACTGCTCAACAATGCATCGTTACAAGATAGCTAGCTATTTCCACTATATGCATTGATTACACTGTAATTCTTACAGTACAGGTACTACATACACAGACCTACTACATGTTATACATACCTTTTTAGTAATCGGGGGGGGGGTGCTATTAACTAGTATAATACTCGATGTTAAGTTGTCAATCTCGCCTTCATTCTTGCTTGATGGGTTCGGAGCCGATCCCTCGCTCCCGCACTGCACTTGCTAAGCTCGAGAGTCACTTTTACCAGCTCGAGGCAGCCCCATATCCCATGATGCAAGGCAGTAAGTACCCAGATCTCGTTTGCCGCTTCGCTTATGAGGTCCTCCTTTTACCAGCTCCTGGTAAGTGATTCACTTTTTTGATATTTAAGCCCCTTTGTAAAACCCTTAATTATTAGTTATAAGTTAATTATTTACATTTTCTGACAGAAAATCCCTGTCTCTTCTATTATTTTTAGTCAAACTTTACCCATCCCATCCCTCCCTGTTAGGTGTGTGTGTTTGTTTTATAGGAATACCTTTTGGTATTTTATTTAGTTAATTTTTGACTGGTGTGTGTGTGTGTTTTGTAAAGCACCATGTCAAAGGAGAGGGTCTCAGGTTTTAAGAAGTGGACTCGCTGTCAGAAGATGTCTCTGACAGACGGTCACACTTCTTGCCTGTATTGCCTGGGGCCTCTTCACCTGCAGGACTCCTGTGCTATTTGTCATTCCTTCAGCCAGAGAGTCCTGCAGGAAAGACGCAACAAGCTGATACTTAGGGGCCTTCTAGCCCGGAGGGCTCTCCGGCTAAGTGCTCCATCAAAATCAGCTAAATCCTCCAAGGCCCAGGCTTCTGTGTCTAAGCCTGCGGCCTCGCTCGACTCGTTCAGTCGAGATGAAAGCTCCGGCTGGAGCCGATTCTGGCTAACAGCCGCACCGATGGCTATCGGTGCGAATCTGCATCGACCACTTCGGTGTCGGCTCCGATCGGTTCCGACCCCATGTGGCACAGGCATCGGTGTCGGCTCCATCGGCTCCGACACCGTTACTTTGGTGGCTGTATCGGCTCGCTGGAGCCGATACATCGAGGCTTCCTGTCGGCTCCGATAAGTCTTCGGCTCCGACAGGATCTATAGTATCGGGTCCGGTGGCTCCTTCCCGGAAGGGGGCGGGGGCTCCTTCCTTGAGCCGATACTGCTCCGGCTTCACCTCTTCTTTCGGAACGGAGCCATCGGAGCCGATCTTCAAGGTCATCCAGACTGTCAGACCATGACCTAGAGAGAGTGGTCAGCAGATTACTTAAGTCACAGGTACTGGCCCAAATGTTACATAGTCCGTCTCAACAGACGACTGTTGGTCCACACCCCGTTACAGTTCCTCCTTCAACTCTACCCCAGAGCTTGGAGTTGGAGTCTTCGAATGGTTACTGCTACGGCTGGAGGACGGATACCCCTTCTATTCCTTCAGCCTCTACTCTTATCTCCTCTTGAGACCTTCCTTAGAGGGATTCAGTGGTCGGGCTTCCATGGTCTCCTCCGAGGGGTGAGTGGCATCAGACCCTTGTCCTAACCCGCTCTTCCCTTGGAGCCTCGGCCTTGGTGAGCTCGGCTCCGACATCTGCCTCGGAGACTTCCCTTCGTGGTCCCTGGAGTTCCTAGTTCTTCGGAACGGGTTCTCTCGGACCTGCCTGGGAGGGAGCATTCTGAGGTGATGAAGAGTGCTGGCCACTGGTATCAGTCAGCAGTCTGTTCCCGAGCTCCTCCCTCTATAGTACCTGTTGACATCTCTGCCACTTCTCTTGCTACAGGACCCAGAGATCCTCCGCCTCAGGTTTCCCATTGGAAATTTCCCCCTCTTCCGAGGATTCTCCTGATGTTTCGAGATCCTCCTAGGAAGAGGACTTGTAAGAGGAAACATGTAGACTCCCCGAAGTCTGTCACTGGATACTGACTTTGATGAGTCAGAGGGATCCCTAGATCCTCTGAGGATGTCTCCTTCTCAGACATCCTAGAACTCCTTAAACAGAGGGAAACTGGCCCACCAACAATCCCTCTGAGGATGAGTCAGTATACCTAGAGGCGTTTGGATCTCGGCCCTCCACCTCCTGGGTGTCTCCGCCTTCGACCCCTTATGCAGGTTATTGCACCTAGCGTGGGCAGCTCCTGACTCTGTAGAGCCAGTCCCTAGGAGGCCTTCAAAATTTATCACTGCCCTGTGACAAGCAATTCCTCACTAAGGGTGTCCCCGCTGATGCCATGGTGGTGGCTGCGGCCACCAAAAGGAACTTGTAGATCCTTCGTGCCGCCCATCCTCCTAATAAGGACTCTAGGGCCATGGATAGATGTAAGCGGATGTTTTCCTCAGCGACCTTTGCTATGTGCTGAATTATATGCCTATGTCACTTCACCAGACTCCAGAGGGATATCCTTAAGGAGCTGGGTGAAGTAGTACAGGATCCTGCAGCTGCAGGGCAAAGAAAATTGCTTCGCAGCTAGGAACCCTTAATTCCATTGCAAACTCCTCCATGCGGCTAATATCTTATGCTGCTGATGGAGCTGCAGTAGCCGCAGGTACAGGTGTGGCTCTTAGGACGCCAAGCCTGGATGCGGCCATGTAATTTTGGATCCCTTTAAGGCCCTTCACAAATTCTCCCTTTGATGGGTCAGCTTTGTTTGGCCCTCAGGTGAAGGAAACTTTGACCAGGTGCTAACAGGACGGCAAGACTCTTTCTGCTGTAGGAGTCCGTTTTCCACCCTTCTAGACCTTATCCCAAAGGACAGAAAGGTGGGAAATGTGGTTCCAGAATCCCAAGGAGTCGCTGATTCACGTGGTCAGTTTACCCCCTAGAGGCAGAGGGGTAACAACAACAGACGCTCTAGAGGCAGAGGGGTCCGAAAAACCAGGGAAACAGAGAGCTCTCTCTGACAAGCCCTTTCAGCATCCCTGAGATGTTGCCCGGCTGTCCCTCCTTGGAGGCAGTCGGGAAGATTATCACTGTACCCAGAAGCCTGGCATTCCCTCACTCAAGACATATGGGTACAGTCGATCATATCCAAGGTTACATAATTCCTTTCGAGGAAAGTCCCTTCCCTCAAGTTCCTTCCAGATGTACCACCCAGTCTAAGGGAAATTGCAGAGTTAGAAGTCTCAAAACTACTGCAAAAGAGCCATTCAGCCAGTTACAACAGACCATTCAGAGCCGGAATCTACTCAAGGTTCTTTTGGTCCCCAAAAGACGGGAGACTGGAGACCAATATTGGATCTCAGCAGACTCAACAAGTCTGTCAGGAAGACAAGATTCCTAATGGTCACTCTTCAGTCAATTCTGCCCTTCTTACAGAAGGACAACTGGATGTGCTCAATAGATCTTCAGGATGCACTATCACATCAAGATTCACAGACGCTCCAGGAGATTTCTCCGCTTTCGGCTGGGGTCCAGTCATTTCCAGTTCAGAGCCCTGCCCTTTGGTCTCACTACAGCCCCCAGAGTGTTCACCAAATGCATGGCAGTGGTCACGGCTCACCTGAGACGTCAAGGATTCCAGGTGTTTCAGGATCTCGACGACTGGCTCCTGTCAGCCACCACCAGGCATCAGCTTACACAAGCCAGGGATTACACAATAAACCTTTGTTCTCATTTGGGCATCTCGATCAACTTCGAAAAGTCATCCTTATCGCCCTGCCAGTCTATTACCTTCATAGGCGCAAATTTAAACACTGTTCGGATGTCAGCTACCCTTACAGATCAAAGAGTTTCAGACATTGAGTCATGTCAGAATCATTCTGGCCAACAAGAAAGTACAGGCCAGAATGGTTAGGTCTCATGGCTGCGGCCATTACTCTTCTTCCCCTGGCTCGATTCTACATGCGCCTTCTTCAGTGGATGCTGTTCACACAATGGTCATACCAACAACTTCCAATGTCACCAGATTCTGGTGACACAGACATGCAAAGAGCATCTTGCTTGGTGGATCACATCTCCTCAGGTTCACCAAGGCAGGTACTTTGTACCCCCATCCCCGATAGCCACTGTCACCACGGATGCCTCCCTGATCGGGTGGGGGGGTCATTATCAGGGCAGGATGGTTCATGGGACGTGGCAGCCGTTCGAGTACCATCTGCACATAAATGTCCTGGAGATGAGAGCAGTGCTTTTAACGCTGCAAGCCCTCAACGACTTTCTTCCGTAGGGACAATTGCAGTCCACACAGACAACATGTCTGTAGTTTGGTATATCAACAAACAGGCGGAACCAAGTCCTACCCTTGTGTCGAGAAGCGCTCAGACTATGGCAATGGGCGATCTCCTCTCATCGGGTTTCTGGTAGCAACGCATATCCCTGGGAAAAACAACATTGTAGCGACAGATTGAGCAGAGCTATTCTCATGCCTCACGAAAGTGGTCTCTCAAGCAATCTATAGCGGATGAGATTTTTCTGGAATGGGGGCCGCCCATGCTGCGATCTTTTGCTACTCCCCAAAACAGCAAATGTCCAGACTTCTTCTGCCTCTTCCTCCATCAGGCCATCCCCCAGAGACGCTCTGACCCAGGATTGGCCCCAGGGACTTCTTTATGCCTTCCTCCATTTCCTCTGATCCCTCAGGTTATCCAGAAAGCTACCGCTTTGAGAGCCAAATTGATTCTCATTGCCCTTACTGGCCTCGACAAGTTTGGTTTCGTTCCTCCATCATCACCTTTTGGTGCAGCCGTGGCATCTGGACCCAGTGCCAGATCTTCTGATTCACCAATCGGGTCAGCTGCACCGGGTCAATCCCCTCTCAACCTCACAGCATGGTTGCTCCACTTCCTTCCTTAGCCAGGCTTCCTTTGATCTCTAACCCAGTTAGAGACATCATAGTGGTTTCTAAAATCCTCTACCAGGAGGATTTATACAAGCAAATGGAACGTTTCTCTTATTGGGCTAAGGCCAAGAATATTGATCCTTTTACTGCCCCTGTTCAGGCAGTCCTGACTTCTTAGCAGAGATTTTTCATGCAGGCTCCTCTTCTTCCACAGTCAGAGTTCAATTGGCTGCTATTTCCAATTTTCATGTCGGTATAGCAGATCATAATATTATGTCCCATACGCTCTGCCCGGCCCTTTTGACAGGAATTTTCCTACTAAAGCCTCCCATCAGGAATCCTCCCCCTCAGTCCCATTTAAATTTAGTGCTGACATCCTTGATTCTTCCCCTTGAGCCAGCTGTTTCTTGTTCCCTGAAATATCTTTCTTGGAAAACTTTATTCCTAGTGGCTATTACATCGCCAGGAGGGTGTCTGAACTTCATGCTCTTCGTTCGACTCCTATTTGGTTTTTCACAAAGACAGAGTATCTTTGAGAACTAACCCAACCTTTTTGCCTAAGGTCGCTTCAAAGAACAATTTGAATCAATCCATTGATCTCCTGTATTTTTCCTAACTATTCAGATAGAGCTGAACAAAAGCTACATTATCTTGATGTCCACCGTCAACTTAGATATTATTTGGACAGAAGAAAAAAATTTAGAAAATCTGATCAACTTTTTGTTTTCTATGCGGATAATAAGAAAGGCCTTCCTGTTTCTAAAGTGACCTTGTCCAGATGGCTTTCTTCGGTCATCTCTGAAATTTATCTGCTCAGGGGAAAACAGCTGTGCTCAAAACCTAAAAGCACATTCAACTAGGAGCTTAGCTACTTCTACAGCTTTTCAAGCTAGACTTCCTTTAGACACTATTTGTGCAGCGGCCACTTGGGCCACTCCTCACACTTTTGTTTCCCATTACAAATTGGACTTGGCCTCCAGGGACAGAGCCAGTTTTGGCTCTACAGTCCTCAAGAGTTTGTTCCATTGAGCCACCCAGGATAGAGGTGCTAGGGCGGTCCCATCATAAGAATGAAGGCGAGATTGACAACTTAACATTAAGAAGTTATGTACCTACCATAACGCTCCATGTTAGTTGTCTCTCTTGCCTTCTTTCTTCAATCCTCCCTCCTTCCCCTGGCCTGGACAGACCTTGTTATAAGAAACTGTTATGCTGAAGACCATTCAGACCTGGTCCTTCTTCCATCTGTAAGTTTTCTTTCTTCCTTTTGGAAGTATTTTATGCTTGGTGCTGTTGCCCTTTGTCATCAAACGAGATCTGGGTACTTACCGCCTTGCATCATGGGATATGGGGCTGCCTCGAGCTGGTAAAAGTGACTCTCGAGCTTAGCAAGTGCCGAGGGATCGGCTCCGAACCCATCAAGCAAGAAAGAAGGCGAGAGAAGACAACTAACATGGAACGTTATGGTAGGTACATAACTTCTTATTTTCGGTTAGTCTTTCAGTGTTTTGTACTGTCCTACAGGTAGATACAGATGGTTTTGAATGTGTGACAAGGCAAACTTTTATATTTACAGATCAGTAACGTGCTATCCCGATGATCAATTGGTGTTCCTAAGTAGCTAATTACATGCACATCAGCTGCACTGCTACTGCCTTAGCCAATACCATGGCTACAGTGGAGTATAATTGAGTACTCCACTTGGACGTTGTCCTTTTGCCTTACTTGTGAGGAAGACAACGTGGATGTTTTGTTTGGAATCTATTGCAGCCACTGTATGGAGACTAACAGTAATTTAATCTGTGTAATGTCTAGAGGATTTGGTCTAAATGTGAGTACTGCTGTTATATTTCTGAACATTGCTACTTGTGCAGGGTTTGTCTGTACCTAATACTTTTGCATATGTTTCAGTCTGGCCAGGTTGTTTGGCCAGTTCAAGGCTACATAGCTATGCATATAATGTTAGGGAGTTTACAGTGTGCATACCAGACATACTTAGTTTGGTGTTCTTGTGTATCATTCTGTGCTGATAATTAGTACTCTGTAACACTTCCTAGTGTATGAACCTTTCAACCCTCTGAAACGGGATTAGTTCATACAAACCCTGTTTACATCAGCAGCTTTTGAATTGTATAACGGCAACTATTTCACATAGGGCCATGTTAGTGTCTGTGTCCAGGCATGTTAAGGTTTCAGCAGATGTTGTACAGTAGTTGAATAATTGGTTATTGTATGACAGCAATGCATTGATCTAATTATTTCTGTGGGGTAGATGTTGGTGGGTGTACATAGCACATGCAGGTGTGTAGGAACCCCTTTTATAAAACTATGTGTGTGGGTGTTATTTCCCAATGTGAACACCTATCCCTTAGTGGACTAATACTATGGTAATTGCAGGCTGATTCATGTGACAAGGCAAACTTTTATATATGTAAAATTCAGTAACGTGCTATCCCGATGATCAGTTGGTGTTCCTAAGTAGCTAATTACATGCACATCAGCTGCACTGCTACTGTCTTAGCCAATACCATGGCTACAGTGGAGTATAATTGAGTACTCCACTTGGACGTTGTCCTTTTGCCTTACTTGTGAGGAAGACAACGTGGATGTTTTGTTTGGAATCTATTGCAACCACTGTATGGAGACTAACAGTAATATAATCTGTGCAATGCCTAGAGGATTTGGTCTAAATGTGAGTACTGCTGTTATATTTCTGAACATTGCTACTTGTGCAGGGTTTGTCTGTACCTAATACGTCTGCATATGTTTCAGTCTGGCCAGGTTGTTTGGCCAGTTCAAGGCTACATAGCTATGCATATAATGTTAGGGAGTTTACAGTGTGCATACCAGACATACTTAGTTTGGTGTTCTTGTGTATCATTCTGTGCTGATAATTAGTACTCTGTAACACTTCCTAGTGTATGAACCTTTCAATCCTCTGAAACGGGATTAGTTCATACAAACCCTGTTTACATCAGCAGCTTTTGAATTGTATAACGGCAACTATTTCACATAGGGCCATGTTAGTGTGTCTGTGTCCAGGCATGTTAAGGTTTCAGCAGATGTTGTACAGTAGTTGAATAATTGGTTATTGTATGACAGTACGTATTGATCTAATTATTTCGGTTGTGGGGTAGATGTTGGTGGGTGTACATAGCACATGCAGGTGTGTAGGAACCCCTTTTATAAAACTATGTGTGTGGGTGTTATTTCCCAATGTGAACACCTATCCCTTAGTGGACTAATACTATGGTAATTGCAGGCTGATTCATTAAAGCACTATTAAATATTTCCCGTTTAGCATGCAGGTACTGTTAGTCCTTGAATCCTTTTGGCACTACAGTGGGGAAAAGGCTATATATCACTTTCGGTGAAACGTGTTTCAGTGAAATGTGCTTTTGTTGAATTGTGCTTTCTGTGAAAAGTGCGCATTAATTTGATTTTCAGTGAAATGTGCGTTTGGTGAATAGTAGTAGATCTATATATATATATATATATATATATATATATATATATATATATATATATATATAATTATATAGATATATGTGTGTGTGTGTGTATGTATATATATATATATATATATATATATATATATATATATATATAGTATTAGTTTTTAACAGTAATACATATGTAGACTGGAATGTGTTGGTTCACCAACTACAGTACATTACAATGTACTGTGCATATGTACACAAAGTGGCTGTCCCATGTGTGATCATTACAGTGAAATGCATAATGAGTGTCTTCTGCGTCGAGACATGCGTGAATGGGCGTACCTTCGTTGAAGGTTGTGCGTCAGGGCTGGGAACTCGGCACGTAAAAATCAACTACCAATCATTAGCGGACCGGAGTTCTGCTGTGGCGACCCCTAACCGGGAAAAGCCGAAAGGCAACAACAACAGTGAAATGCATATGGTATAAGGTGTAGTCTCAGGACCATGAAACATGTATATACCTTGGCTGGCTTAGTGGCAAGTCCCATGACTATAGTGTGCATGGTCCAGGGTTCGATACCTGCGATGCTTTACAAATGTTTTTTACTGCAGAATAAGCTCATTTAAGCAGTTGTAAGCATGTTTAAAAGTGTGTGTGTGTGTGTGTGTGACATTATAGCAGCAGTTAAACACAGTTAAACAAACTTTAACGTATAACCTGTGCAAGCAAACACTGCCACATCTGCTAACTGCTCCGGGATATATACATGTCAGTGACGTAACATCTCACTATGTGCTGACATAACATTACATTCTCTGTTGTCTGTACTCTCCATCACACATGGGTTTATATGGGTGTTTCGAATGTTTATTATACAGATGATTACTACCTATATATGCAAGCTGTGGTTAAGGTGTACTTTTGCACATGATAAACGTCCCTGCCTTTATCGGGATTGTAACCTCGAATGCACAGATACTATGCGGATGCTGTAACCATTACACTGTTGACATTAACGTTGCTTCCGCCTATTTCCTATTTAGATGATTTATATATGTAAGCTAGGCTAGGCAAAGGGCGGAGGCCCCCATACTCACTGAGCTTCACGTACTCTTGAAATAACATATAACAAATGTACTGTGAGACAGTACATTACATTCCTAACTACATTAGGCTTAGCCCCTCACTGACACACTTCAAAGGAAACCTTGTTGTGTGATTGGGTAACAGACTATACACTCCTGGGATTATGTGTCCCAGAACCATACAACCAGGGGGTGGGGGAGCCTGTCCAGTTTGATAGCTGCGAGACCTGTTGGGGGGAATTGAATGGTGTTGAATTGTCACATTAACATGCCCTCTTTAGATCACTATTGCCCCTATCACAGTCCACAACCCCAGTCTTCAACAGCTTCCAGCAACTCTGCTTGGAATTGCTTCATTGGCTATGCTTGACAGAGGCTCAATTACTTAATCAATGGTGCAGGGAAAGCCAACACACTGTAGCTATGCTTCTAATTGCCCTTGGGCAGATAGGTAGTAGGCTATCTGTGAACCTCTAACGTGCAGGCCATCACAGCCATAATATGTGGATAAACAGACCTTCAGATCACAATACACAGTGAGAAATCACCATGCAGTCCGGAAACAGTGGAGTACAGCAAGAACATACAGAACACTGATACTTAGTCACTCCAAAAGCCTATCTTGGAAGCTAGAAGACTTGTATAAGTCTAAGGTTTTCTATTGCTTACCAATAGGTTGCCTACAGGGGAGATGAAAAACAAGCACAGATGGGGAACATGCATGCAATGATATGGGCTTTGGAATACTGGCCAAGGCTGTTGGCGCCCCCATGGTGCCTTATTTAGCAGGGTCTCTAAGGTGAATAGCAGCTCCGTAAACAGCACAATAGCAGATTCAATGAGGATTACGCTACTCAACACCAGGGGTTGTGATCACAACATGCATGCACTCACAGCACTCCTCAAGATGGACAACATCAACATCTGTGCATTAACTTAAATCTGTCTTAAGGCTCCTAACAGCACACCAGCACTACCAGACTACAACCCATACCACACATTTCAGCCACAGAACATGGACTGACCGACATGGAGGGGCTGTATCCATATTCATCAGGGATACCTACACCTCCCAGGTTAGTGGGTCAGCATGATACCTTTGATCACCCATGTGCAGCTAACACCAGCCACAACTACAATGTAAACTCTGGCCTGCTACGGATCACCCTCCATGACCCAGGACCTCCACTCCACCTACCTGGAGACAGTGGAGAACTTGACAGTCCTAACGTACACCCTGGCATTGGTCGATGTCCACTACCATACCATTAACTGGGAAACGTACTCCAGTACTCACTTCCAGGCCCAGCGCTTCTTGGAATTTATCACCTCATATGCCTTGTATCAGGTGGTAACCTCCCTAACGTAGGGTGGAAACTACTAGAAGTGGTCATCACCAACATAAGCACCTCAGTGGAGTTTAACCGGTCACTGGTTAGATCTGACCATGAACTATTCACGGTTTCCACACCCAAGCATCTCCCCCGCTCACGGATACCACAGTGTATACCTTTCCTACAGCTAAATTTACATTACTAGTGACAGGGGTTGGGGGTTTCACAGCCCCCACGCTAAGGGGAAACACTGCTCAAGTCGCCCTGCTAGACAGGGGTCCAGGGAAGTAAATAGTGTGAAGAAATAGCCAGGGAATTGTTATGGCTAGGCTTGTATAGGCCCTGGGGCTGATAGCCTAGTACCAACCTATGAACCTAAGATACAGACAGATTTACAAATGCAGTCTAGAAGCACCAACACGGATGTATGGATCATGCCATCACCGGTAAACCAAGACTCACTCCTCCTAGACAAGGACACACCAGTCTGGTATACCTTTGCAATAAACAGACTATACTAAAGAAGTAGGACAGTGTTCAGACACACAGCAAATCCCATGAAGGGCAGACATCTGTGACCACTATTAGTATGATACATAGGTCCCTCATGACCTCAACAAAGGCTAACGTCAGCAGGAGAATATGCAAGGATACGAAAGATAACCACAAAGCCTTCTTTGGCTATGTCAAGGATCTACATGGTGACACACAGATTTGCACTGTGCCGGTGAAATATAGCACAAAATATGCTGACCCTACGGTTATCGCCAACATTCTTGCAGATACATTCGGTACATACTTCACCCCCTAAAGAGCCCACAACATTACCCGAAAGGTACAGTATCCCAGCCATCAGAGAGACACTGGTGGAAATGGCCCTCTCTAACGGCAGAACACAGCATCAGTGGAGGCAGATGTTGACCCAGACTGCATCTTGCAAACTGTACAAGACAACCTGCCCCCCACTTAAGCATTCCTACCTCAGCCTCACCACAGGCTACATGCCAATACAATGGCACGTGGCAACGGTTATTCCACTCCATCAAGGTGGAATCACAACTGACCATGGTAACTATCACCCCATAAGCCTGACTAGCCTGGACTGCAATGGTATGGTTCGCATCCTCATGGCACTCATTAACAATGACATTGGTATCCTCCGAACACGTGACCCAAACCAGGTGAGCTTGGTTGAGTGCAGTTCTGCCTACTGAACCTTTTTGACGTCTACAGTCACCAAGACGTTAGATGTCAGGGGTGGTGGTTCACACATACTACCTGGACCTCGCCAAGGCTTTTGACACCATGCCCCACTCAGGTATTATTGATAAATGCACCAGCCTGTACTTTCACCCATACATCACAGGTTGGGTTGCCAATGGGCTTACACACAGAACCCACATGGTACGAAGAGCGGTCTCCAGGTCCAACTCTTGACCAGTCACAACTGGTGTCCCACAGGACTCGCTCCTGGGAGCCCTACTGTTTGGCATATACATCTCAGAGGTATAGGCAAACACAGGTGGACTATGGCAGACCATGTTCGGCAATGGCTACAAACTGGGAGCCATGATTGATAGTCCAGCTGACAGACATCCCTCAAGGGGCCTCACAGAGAACATCACAGGGTGCCAACGACACTGCCTCCAGCCAAGTGCCACTAACTGCATGGTCATTCCATTGTGGAATTGGCACCCACATATTAACACACAAGTGGCAGCCACTTTAATACAGATGAGGTAATGGGGTGTCTGGGGACTAAAGTAGATAATGATCCTCCCCTTTGACAATCATATCTCCACAGTAGTTAGGACATCCTTCGTTGTAGGCCATCTGATTACTAAAGGATTAACACTGCAAGAAACTCGAGCACCAGGATTGTAGTAAAAACCAAACTAAAAAAACACAATCCCAGGAAGTGGCTGTCCGCTCACCTTGAATTAAAGCACCATACAATATTCCAAGCACAAGGATGTAATCCAACCATAAAGTTTATTCCACCGTTCTTTAACTGAATTCCACAGCAAATATAATGACCTCCAAAAATCAACAGTGAAGTCTCCAAAAATCAACAGTGATTACTAAAGGATTCCCATCTAGACATACTGGGGTTTTAGTGCCCCTTTACTCATCACTCATCAGTCCCATCATAGGGTATAATAACCAATGTGGGATGTACCTCAGAAGACACTTCCAACAGCTGGGGGGTCCACGAAAGTACCTCGCCAGGGGGAATACTGGCCGCCAACATATGGCCTATGCAGCCAGACTGAATAAACTCCTGCTTTACTCAGTGGCATCTTGTTTACCCAGAGATGATCTCTGCTGGCCAACACAGCCATGTCGGACTCTGGCTTGATGGATATGCTCCACCTATGGGAATCCATGTCACAGTGAGACGCACACTGTAGTGAGCTGAACCTTGCCCCAACAATAATTGGAAGATGCTGGAGGGACAGCTTCCTGTCGCACACTCCCCATACTTTGGAACAACATCCCTAACTACATTATACAGAGCCCCTCACTAACACTCTACAAGAGAAACGTTGAAGGGTGGATGGGGAACAGTAGATTCACCCTAGGGATCCCGTCATTGGCTCTGCTCCACAGAGGGACAGAGTCAATGGGGTGGCAGAAGCTGACATATTTTAGCTGGGCTTGTGAGTGGCCTCTGGCAATTGGTCAAGTACCTCCCTATGAATCTATACATACAGTATCTGCATATGCTGATAGCTTAATTTACTGTTCAGGTGTTGACTTGCCTTGTGCCAATGGCTGTTGTGTTTGCAGTAGTTGAGGGCTGCTTATGTTGGATGCACACAGTAGACTGCTTCTACATGACAATTTACAGGTAGTCTTGTGTGTGTGCCATCCACTTTTACTGTGTGTACAGGTGGAGAAAGGAGTCAGTTCCTAGGTGCCTGCACTGTCAGTGTGTGTGTGTTGTACGTTCTCTCTTTGCCAAGACATGGGCATACTGGGCACACCTCCGTCTGCCTACTGAGGCTGGCTCAGGGTGCTCGTGATCTGAGTACCTCTGTGTCTGTGGGGCCCCTGGCAATGGTGGTGGGCTTTGAAGGCCTTCACCATTCTGTCCGTGCTGCAGCTGTTTCCGCTGGACCATATTGTATAGCATGGCACACACTATGAAGATGTGTGCACATGTTCCTGGAGAGTACTGCAAGGCTCCACCAGATATGTCCAAGCAACAGAACCATGGTTTCAGCATCCCAAACATGCTCTATGATGATTCTGGTTTGTGCGTGTGCCTCATTATGGCATTCCTGCATGGGTGTTTGTGCATTTCTGATGGGAGTTGTCATCCACGGTTCCAGTGCATAGCCAGCATCCCCCACCAGGTGGCCATTTGGGATGTCCCCCCTGGCAAATAACCGATACAGCTTGTGAGGCATGCCAGATGTGGGAGTCGTGATAGCTTCCACGGCTGCCAGCACACACATCCATGATAATGCCCTGGGCATTGCACACGACCTGGCAGTTGATGGAGGAGTATCCCTTGTGGTTTATGTAGCGCCTACCCTGCTCATCAGGTGGTTACTTGATGTGTATGTTACTTGATGTGTATGTGCATGCAGTCTATTGTACCCAGTACCTCCGGGTATTCTGCCACACAGTGGAAGAGCTGCATATTGCTGGCCAACTCCTGCATTCGGGGGAAGTATATGTGCTCATTGGCATGTGGTAACATGGCATCCAGGAACTGGTGTGGTACCCTGGATGCTGATGCCTGTGAGATCCCCATGATATCCCCAGTTGGTCTTTGAAAGGTACCTGTAGCTAGTATTCTCAGACTTGCACATACCTTCGTATCCACTGGGATGGGTTCCCCTCTGTTTGTTCTGGCTCTGAGGCGTGGCCGTCACAGCTTCACAAGTTGCTGTAGGATGTCCCTGTCCATCCTGTAACTATATCCAGATCATGTAGCCCCCTGGTAGGTTACCATAGGTCTGAACACTCTCCTCCTCTGGTGCCTGAGGTGGTCATGTGCATCATCCTCCACACCACCTTCAGGCTCCAACACATGCTGGTGGATCAAAGCTATGGCAGCCCCTAACAGGTACATAATAAAAGTTCCCCATCTGTATACACCACTGGTGCAGAGTGTATGGGAATACACAAATGTGTGTGAGGTGCTTTCATACTTTATAGCAGTGGTGGTATAATGGTGAGCATAGCTGCGTTCCAAACAGTTGACCCGGGTTCGATTCCCAGCCAATGCAAGAAATCAGTACATTTAAAGGGTTGGGAGGGGTGGCCCAATGGTTAAGGTGTTTGCCTTACAAACACAAGGTGCAGGGTTTGAATCTCACAAGGGATAACTGGCTAGGCTTAAAATGGCTCGCAAGGGCAGTTAGCTTAGTACTAATCTATGAACCTATGAATCTATGAACCTATAGTATTGTGCTATGGATGCTGCTGGTGTAAGTGGGTGTGTATGAGCTATTCCAGCTGCAGCGTGTCTTAATTATGGGTTTTGCAATAAGTACTGCAAGTGTGGGGCCTTTACTGTGGAGATCTACTTGCCTGCCTTGATTAATCTGTTGCCCTTTAATTAGCTTTTAGACCTGGATCCCCTCCCATTAATAGGTATGCTTCCACCTGCCGTCTTTCTTGTTTTGTACTTTCCCTACCCAGTCATGGCAAACTGTGCCTTGTAGCTGATATACTGCATATCGGCTTTGTTCTGCTTTGACACTTAGCTGTTTCCTTTGCAGTACAGCCCCTCCCCTTCCCTGTTCTGCAGGTAGCTGCTTGCAGCCTTGTCAGCTGTTGTCAATGGCTCCTAGGTGTTAGTCATTTGTGCTCCAATTTCACTGCTGCTTCATCATCATCATCTTCTTTCGGCTGTTCCTGTTAGGGCTCGCCACAGCAGATCACCTGTTTCCATTTCTTCCTGTCCTCTGCATCTTGCTCTGTCACACCAACCACCTGCATGTCCTCTCTTACCACATCCATAAACCTTATCTTAGGCCTTCCTCTTTTCCTGTTACCTGGTAACTTCATCCTTAGCATCTTTTTCCCAATATACTCAGCATCTCTCCTCAGCACATGTCCAAACCAACGTAATCTTGCCTCTCTGGCTTTGTCTCTAAACCTTCCAACCTGGGCTGACCCTCTAATATACTTATTCCTAATCCTGTCCAACCTCGTCACACCCAGTGCAAATCTTCACATCTTTAACTCTGCCACATCCAGCTCAAACTCCTGCAATTTTGTCAATGCCACTGTCTCCAGCCCATATAACATAGCTGGTCTCACTACCCTCTTGTAGACCTTCCCTTTCACTCTTGCACTAGTCTGTCACAAATCACTCCTGACACTCTTCTCCACCCACTCCATCCTGCCTGTTCTTCACCTCTCTTCCACACTCACCGTTACTCTGAACTATTGACCCCAAGTATTTAAACTCATCCACCTTCGCCACCTCTACTGCTTGCATCCTCACCATTCCTCTATCCTCCCTCTCATTCACACAAATATCTTCTGTCTTAGTCTGGCTGACCATCATTCCTCTTCTCTCTAGAGCATATCTCCATCTCTCCAGGGTCTCCTCCACCTGTTCCCTCCTCTCACTACAGATCACAATGTCATCTGCAAACATCATAGTCCACGGGGACTCCTGTCTGATCTCGTCTGTCAACCTGTCCATCACCATTGCAAATAAGAAAGGGTTCAGAGCTGATCCTTGATGTAACCCCACCTCCACCTTAAACGCATCCGTCACTCCCACCGCAGACTTCACTGCTGTCACACTACCCTCGTACATATCCTGTACCACTCTTGCATACTTCCCTGACACTCCTGACGTCCTCATACAATACCACAACTCCTCTCTAGGCACCCTGTCATATGCTTTCTCTAAGTCTACAAAAACACAATGCAACTCCTTCTGACATTCTCTGTACTTCTCCATCAACACTCTCTCAGAGCAAACATCGCATATGTAGTGCTGTTTCCCAGCATGAAACCATAGTGCTGATCACTAATCATCACGTCCCTTCCTAACCTTGCTTCCACTACTCTCTTATAACTTTATGCTGTGACTGATCAATTTATTCCCTCTGTAGTTACTACAGCTATGCACATCACCCTTATTCTTAAAAATTGGTACCAAAACACTTTTTCTCCATTCTTCAGGCATCCTCTGACTTTCTAAGATTTCATTAAATAATCTGGTTAAAAACACCACTGCCATTTCACCTAAACACCTCCATGCTTCCACAGGTATGTCACCTGGGCCAACAGCCTTTCCATTCTTCATTCTCTTCATAGCTATCCTTACTTCCTCCTTGCTAATCCATTGAACTTCATGATTCACTATCCCTACATCATCCAGCCTTCTCTCCTTCTCATTCTCTTCATTCATCAACACCTCAGAGTACTCTTTCCATCTCCTCAACACACTCTCCTTGCTCGAGAGTACGTTTCCCTCATTATCCTTTATCACCCTTACCTGCTGCACATCTTTCTTAGCTCGGTCCCTCTGTCTAGCCAGTCGGTACAAGTCCTTTTCTCCCTCCTTAGTGTCCAACCTTTCATACAACTCTTCATATGCTAAACCACAAAAAAGAGAACCCAACAGTGAAAAGTCCACCAATAAATCCAATAAAACACTGTCGATGCCTGGAATCGCTTTACCGTCTTTTATTCCACAGTTACAAATACAGATACAGATTGAGCGCTTTCATCCCCTCCTGGGGATTTCATCAGAATCAGAAACTCTTCATATGCCTTATCCTTAGCCTTCGCCACCTCTCTCTTTGCCGTGCACCTCATCTCCTTATACTCCTGTCTACTTTCTTCATCTCTCTGACAATCCCACTTCTTCTTTGCCAACCTCTTTGCCTGTATACTCTCCTGTACTTCCTCATTCCACCACCATGTCTCCTTGCCGTCCTTCCCCTGTCCCGATGTGATACCAAGCACCTTTCTAGCAGTCTCCCTTACTAGCTCTGCTGTAGTTACCCAGCTATTTGGTAACTCTTCACTGCCACCCAGTGCCTGTCTTAACTCATCCCTGAACTCCACCTCGCAATTACTCTTTTTCAATTTCCACCATTTGATCCTTGGTGCTGCCCTCACACTCCTCCTCCTCCTTCTTGATCACCCAACATCATCTTACAAACCACCATCCTATGCTGCCTAACTACACTTTCTCCGGTCACCACTTTACAGTCTCTAATCTCCTTCAGACTGGCCCTCCTACACAAGATATAATCCACCTGTGTGCATCTTCCTCCACTCTTGTATGTCACCCTATGCTCCTCCCTCTTGTTAAAATACGTATTCACCACAGCCATGTCCATCCTTTTCGCAAAATCCACTACCATCTGACCTTCTGCATTCAACACCATACCTACCCATCACTTCTTAATCCCCTCTGTTCCCTTCACCAACATGCCCATTGAAATCTGCTCCAATCACCACTCTCTCACCCCTGGGTACAGTCATCACCAATTCACTCCAAAATGTTTCTTTCTCATCCATTGCACACCCAACTTGTGGAGCATATGTACTAACATTCATCATTAGACCATCAATTTCTAGCTTCATAAACATCACTCTATCCGACACTCTTTTCACCTCCAAAACACTCAGCATTTCTTTATTTCTTTCCTATATCCTTCCTGTTTCAGCTGCACTGCATGCCGCGCATACCTGTTCATCGGGTTTACATGCGTTTTCATCTCCTTTCACATGCATACTCTGTTACCTTGTGTACTCTCAGCTAAGCATATCTATGGCCAGTTCGACACACCCCTATCCTGCTGCTTTGCCTAGCTAGGGGCAGACTGGTTTATCAATGCTCCAATGTGCTTACAGTGATGGTGACACACCCCTCTCTCGGTGTCATCTTTATGTCAAGGGCACACCTCGGTGTTATAACGCTATGCTGTGAGGTGCATCCTTACACCAGCGGGGAATCTGCAATTCACTATTGCTCCTCTCATTTGCATGGCATTGTCTACTAATTTCTAGCTACTGCGCATAACACTGTCACTGCCCCTTAGCAACCCTTGTGCCATGAGTATGGTGTAGCATGCCTGCCATTGACTATTATGGGGAAGTCGTGATATGTGTTTCATTGCGATTTTATTCTATATTTTTATATATTCCTTGTGATCCCCTTTGCGCACTGCTGCCCTGCGCTTCCACATCGTGATAGTGCGACATATATATATATATATATATATATATATATATATATATATATATATATATATATTTTGTACCTGTTTTTTATGCCAATGGCTATATATTTAGCCATTGGCATATATTAATAATATAATACGTGTTTGGTGGGCTGTCATGGCTCTGATTTTTTTTTGTTTGCAAAAATGTAAACCTTTTTCTACAGTTTAAATTTCTGCATGCTTACACTATGCCTGCACCACTTCCAGAATCACTACATACCTTCATTTGCATGCTACACTGCTGCACATGGGGTAATTAGCATACAAGGCTCGGAAGTTGTGTGAGCATAGCATACGCAGGTAGTGCACGTGCAAACAGCTCGTACCTGAATCGCTCGGTGGCCATCTTTGGTGTTAAAACGCCGACTCTACACCTGCAGCTGGCGCAAGCTTCATGAATCCCGGGGAACGTCTTGTAAAATGTGACATAGATTACAATCTTGATAAGAAAAACTGTATAAAGGATTAACCTGCCAAACTTTGGGTGCATGTGTCACAAAAGCTGGAATTGGGCATTTAAAAAAGTTGCCATATATAATACTTTGGAATAATGACTTCTTACCATAATTGAAACTTTCCATATTATTTTTGAATGTGAATTGTCTCACAGGTATAGACAAAAAGGACAAAAATTAATATTAAAAAAATGCAGAGTGCAAGTGAGTATTACAGGAGACACATTTGGAAAGAACTACACGTGAATTTGAAAAGGATTTCAGGATGTATGTACTGCAGATATCGGGGACAAAGGAAAAGAGGAGTGCTTGTATTTAATTGGTATAGGAGCTGCAATAATGACAGAAGATGGAAAAAGATAATGGCAGAATCTGATGTCAATTTTCTTTCTGCATCACAACTGGGTCTACGGATCCGACCTGTGATCTGACTTTGTCACTTCTCAAGACTTGCGATCTGAGCTTCAAGCTCCTCCCTGTCCCACAATGCCCAACTCCTCCTCCTCTAACCCCACAGATCTCATTTGCCATCTTCCAGCTCAGACACTTTTCCATAGCCTCAGAAGAGATAAGTGATGATTTTCCTATTTTTGGTGTCTGTTTTCCCTTTTTCTGCAATGCATCTCTCTTGTTAACTAGTATTAGTACAGTTTATCTTTTTGTCCTTCCTCCCCTACCCTTTTAGCTAAGTTTTTCATTGGCATTAAGGCTGTCTGCCCTCACTTTTTCTTCTCCTTTAACTGTTTAAAAAAAAACAAAAAACATTCCCGGTATCTTTGCTTTGCTTTCCCTGTGGTAGAGTTAGAGTAAATTGCTTTGGTCAGTATATCTTTGCTGTGTGTGTGTGGCTGTGTGTGTGTGTGGCTGTGGCTGTGTGAGTGTGAACCCTTCTGCCTTCAGCATGTCCGACAAACCTGCGGGTTTTAAAAGGTGTACTTCTTGTGGGCATAGGATTCCCCATTTGGATGCCTATAAGAGGTGCGTGTATTGTTTTGGGTCAGGACATTTGGAGATCGAATGTGATATCTGTGCGTCTTTCATTCCCTGTGCCCTTGCTGATCATTGAAATTAGCTGATTTTGAGAGGTCTGTTACCAACCTCTGGAGCTCAAACTCTAGCTCCTAAGGAGCTTAAGAAGTGTGCCTTCTCAGCATCCCCAGAGTTCATTTCTTCTCTTCCAGAAAAACGTCAAAAATGATCGGATCCAACCACTTCAGATCTGATTGATCTCCGCGTCTGTTCAGATCTGAAGTTCCCCAGATCCAAGAGAGTCAGCACTGGCTAAGACCTGAATGTTGTCAGATCCTCGGCCTTCAGGTCTGAGTGGCTCCTCAGATCCTTCAGACATTATATGGCTCCAGAGTTCTCCATCTCGGGGCGAACCCTCCTTGGGTTGTAAACACTCTGATCAGAGGTCCTGGAGTCATACTCCACATCGGATCAAGTCTTGTTTTGTGGACTTGACCGCTTGACTAACTTATCCAAGGCCAAGTCTGCCCTTTCTTCAGCCTAATCAAGATCCTCTTGGCTGTTGCACTCTGACATGAACAGGATGATGCTGAGTTTTCTCAAAACCCAGATTCATGTGGGGATTTGCCATCTCCGACCTATGCAGGATCAGTGAAAGCTCCAGTTACTGTATCTCAGTGTCCTCTTCCGATTCAGCCTCCGGTTTCGGGACTTCAGAATCTGGCTTTTCCAAGTGGGCCATCGTTTGAGCAAAGAATTTGTCTTTCTTTGACTCTGGCAGTATCCCAGACTACCTCCGTTCCGATGCCCTGTGAGCAGAGTGGATTCTGGACCCAAGATGCCAACGCTGACTCCTCGGTTGGTCTCTGCACCTACCCTTTCAGAGCAGTCTCTGCTACTAAGGACTTGGGTTTTGGCAGATCGGGCCCAGTGCTGTCTGGAGGCATTGGATCTGAGATGGCTTCTTCCCTTCTCTTCCTTGATAGTGCCAGCTGTAAGGGAAAGGGGAAGCACTTCCCTGGGTGTGTCTGCCCTACGGGTGGCAGAGAGGGCTTTCTCCAGACCGCGAGAAGTGGCCCCCTCATCCCTGGATCCTACCCACTCTTCCTCTTATCTGAGCTTTGCGTCCATTCATCCTGTCTGTAGTCATCCCTGCCAGGAGAGCCTCCAGACCTACCATCAGCAATGAGTTCCCCAGTCTTCAGATTCCTCTCTTAAGCATCCCATGGAGAGGTTCATCAGAAGAAACAGTGAAAGAGGAAAAACTTGGACTCCCCTTTGGAGTTGTTGACAGAAGACAGTCACTTCGATGAGGGGAAAGGGTTCCCTCGATCTCCATCGGATGACATCTCCTTTGGAGATACTTTGGAAATACTGAAACAAAAGGGTGGCTGGTCATCCCACCCTCCTTCTGAGGAGTCTGTGTTTCTGGAGGCCTTTGAGATGGGCCCGTCTATGTCTTGGGTGACCCCAAAGGCAGACTAGCTCATTGGTCTGGCCGCCTGCCAGGCATGGAAGGAACCAGGCACAGTGGAGCCCATTCTTAAGCGTGCAGACAAATACCTCAGCCCCCCCCCCCAGTGATTGTCTATACTGGAGTAAAGGCATCCTGGTTGATGCCATTGTGGTGTTGGCAGCCACTAAGAAGGAGCTAGCTGAGCAGAGCTCTACTGTTCATCCCCTGAATAAATAGTCTCTGGTTTGGACAGGCACAGGAAATGTGTATATGCCTCGGCTACCTTTTACGTTGAGGGCATTAAATTATTTGGGACACTTCATACATCTCCAGAGGGATCTGGCCGGGGAACTCGCCAACTCTCTGAGGAGGACCTCAAGAAGGTATCACCCCAGTTGGCAACTATGTCATCAATTGCTAATTACTCTATGAGGTTAATTTCTCACATTGCAGAAGGAACCACTCGAGCAGCCAGTACAGGCATAGCCCTTTGAAGACATGCCTGGACGAGGCTTTGCAGGTTTGCAGACCCCTTGAAGGCGTCATTCATAAACACCCCCTTTGACAAATGTACATAGTGTTACACTGCTGCAGTCATCACACTTGGGTTATCCTGCCGTCAGGCGGTCCCACAGTCGGCCAGAGTTCCAAAGTCTTGGTCCGGCGTCGGTTGCTGTCGCTTCTTCCCTGACGTCAGTGAGCCAGGGGTATACAAGATGCATCCAACGCCATTTTCTTCAGTCTTTCTTACCGTGCGGTGCCTGAAGCAGAAGCAGTTCGTAAGTGCCGGTCGGCCGACTCCTGAGATTTTCGAAGTCTAATTTCAGATCCGAAGTCTTCAATATAGCTAAGTACCCCGTTGGGGAGACTTTTTTCTTGCCTCAGACCGATGTCAGAAAAAGTTAATAATTGTATTTCTTGTGGGAAGCAAATACCTCATAAGGACTTCCACTCTTACTGTATTCCATGCCTAGGCCCTGATCACGATGTCACTAGTTGTCGGTTTTGTGCTAGATTTAACAAACGCACTATAAAAAGACATTTTGATTTTGCTTTACACTACTTTGGCTGAAGGTTCAATTATACTATGCCGTCAGATCAGCCGACGACCTCAATACCGAAAAAACGCAACGGTACCATTAAAGACAAAGAAACAAGTACAGCATTCTTCTGGACAGTCCTTCATGCCTAAGAAACAGATGCTTAAAATGGCCGAAGACCTCATTACTCTAATCAGGGGTTCCCATCCCCCTCTTGAAAAAAAGCCTAGGCAGGACACAGACTATGACTCCTCTGATCAGGTTTCCATTTCCTCTGATTCCTCTTCAGACCCCCCCCCCATGAGGACTCTGCTGAAGAATCTATCCCTTCAGCCTCTCCTCGTGAGGATTATTCTTTTGGGGAAACTTTACATACCATGAGGGAGCATTTCCATTGGGAAAGTCAGGATTACTCAGAATCCAAGAAAAGGCTCAGGGATTTCCTCCTATTGCCTCAGCACAGGCCCCTGGCTATTCTGCCTGTGCTAGATATTGTGGATGATGTGTTCTCTGAATCCAGCTCATCTCCTGACTCTTTGCCCCCCCTGCTCCAGCCAAGCCAGATAGGTATTAGAGTCCCTGACTCTCACAAGTTTCTTTACAAAAACCCTTCTGCTGATCCAGAAACTATATTTCCCAGGGTCCAAAAGGGGTTAAGGCTTCCATTGTAAAAAATCCAGTACCCTCTGCAGAGATTCCAGAGCTTTGGATAGATGGGGGAAGAAAGTATACACGTCTGCAACTTTAGCAGTAAGAGCTTTAAATTGCCAGTTTCACATGCTTAAGTACCAACAATATTTAATGACTCAGTTAAAACAGAAAATGCTTGCAAGCTCAGAAGCTCCTAATTGTAAAGAAATGCAGGATTTATTGCATGCAGTTGAACAGGTGGGAAAATATACTCTGCAATGTGGTTTTGATTCTTTAGAGGCCTCTTGTAGAGCCGCAGTTACAGGTTCTGTTGTTCGAAGACATGCTTGGTTAAGAGTTTACCTGATCATGTTAAGGCAAAATTATTGAGTGCTCCTTTACAGCATGATACCTTGTTTGGTGTTAAGGCAGAAGAGGTGTTAAAGAAAATGGAGGATAAAGCTAAATCTATGCAAACAGTCAAGGATTTCTTACAGGTACAGCCACCTCGGTTTAGCAGAAATTGGCCAACAAAGAATTGGTCCTTTCCAGTGTCAGACAGGCCACAGAGAGGCAGATCTCAACCCCAAGGCTCAAACAGATGACAGTGGGGCACCTCAACCCCAAAAGGAGGTGAGGACAAGTCTAAACCTTACAAGAAACAGTCACAATGACTTTTCTCTTCGTACGCTAAGCACGTCCCTTTTGGAAGCCCCCTTAGGGGGAAAACTAGCACTTTTTTTCTCAAATCTGGCAAACAATCACCCAAGACAAATGGGTTCTGAATATTGTGTCTCAAGGTTACAGATTCCACTTTCATACTTTACCAAAGCTAAAAGGAATGCCAGACCTGCCACAAAATCAATGGGCAGAGGCACAAAAACAAATTTCAGCCCTCATGGACATGAGAGCTATTCAGAAAGTACCACAACAGGAACAAGGACAAGGGTTTTACTCAAGACTCTTCCTGGTCCCAGAAAGGACAAGGCCTGGAGGCCCATACTAGACCTTTCAATTCTGAATACTTACCTGGATATTCTGAAATTCAAAATGTTGACATTACAGCAGCTTCTACCCATGCTGGGCAAGAAGGCTTGGCTTGTTACTCTGCACCTCAAAGAGGTATAACTGCATGTCCCTATCAAACAAAATTGCAGAAGATACCTCAGATTCAAAGCTGGTACAATGCACTACCAATTCTCTGCACTGCCATGTACTGCGCCCAGGGTTTTCACAAAGTGCCTGGCACCAGTAATTGCATTTTGCAGACAAAAAGGAATTCACATATATCCATACCTGGACGACTGCCTCATTCAAGCAGAGACAAAGGACATTCTCCTACAGCATCTGGCGTTTGTAAAAAGGTTGCTAATTTCTCTAGGATACACAGTAAACGAAAAGAAGTCAAAACTAGTGCCCTCGCAACAGATTATATTCCTGGGTGCCAGCTTAAATACAACGGCCCAGATGGCTTACCTCACGCCAGACAAACAAGTTCAACTAACTCAATATTTTCAATTACTGGCAAAAAAGTCCCATCTCCCTGCAAGAAAAATTCTGCAGTCCCTGGATTCATGGCATCCTGCATACTACTAATACCAAATGCCAGACTGCATATGAGGAAATTACAATGGTACCTAAAAAGTGTTTGGACTCAACACTCTCACAGTTTAGAAGCAGTAATGCCAATGATTCCCTGCCTACAACAGGAATTTCGATGGTGGGCACAGGCATGTCACCTAAACAAGGGTCAACCTTTTATCTGTGATGAGCCAGAGGGAAAGATGTTATCTGCTGTAGGGATCAAGATGTCCTTCAAGGATGCATCTGCAGTCATCACATATGGGTTGTCCTGCCTCAGGCAGCCCTTCGGTCGGCCGGATTCCAAAGTCTGGGTCTGGCCTCGGCTGATGTCACACTTTCCCCGACGTCAGAGCGTCTGGGGTATAAAAGCATCAGCCGACGCCATTTTCCTCAGTCTTTCTTGGCGCGTGGTGCCCGAAGCAGAAGCAGTTCGCAAGTGCCGGTCGGCCAGCTCCTGTGATTCAGCTACCGAAGACTTCGAAAAAGCTAAGTACCCCGTTGGGGACTCTTTCTTGCCTCAGCCGATGTCAGATAAAGTTAATTGTTTAACTTGTGGGAAACAAATACCTCATAAGGATTTCCACTCTTACTGCCTCCCCTGCCTAGGCCCAGACCACGACGTCTCGGCCTGTTCAGCCTGTGCTTCCTTCAACCGACGAACTCTTAGACATCGGTCGGAGTTTGCAGAGGAATTCTTTGGGGCTAGTTTTGCTTACAAGATGCCGTCGGAGACTCCGACTTAGCATTTAGTCAAGAAACGGAAGGACAAGGGCCGACACACGCGGGCCACGGTTTCGGCTGAAACCACGGTCAGGCCTACCGCGAGTGTCTCGGTCTCGGCTGAAACCGAGTCCTTGGTACTTCCGATTACCGAAATCGCACAACCGACTACCTCGGCCCCGGAGGCCCCGGCCGAGTCGGTTATTGAATTACCTTCTGAAACTGGTGTCCAGGAACCTTCTGACACATTCCTTTAGACAAGTCTACTCCTGCACGTGGTGCAGCCAGACCTCCTGCATCCATGTCCATAAAGGCTTTCTCTAGGGCTAAAGCTGCTAAACTTACTAAAGCTTTGCCTCCCAAGGTTACCTCTCAGAGACTTTGTACTGGCTCACAGATTCTTAGCTTAGCAGAGGATCTTATCCCCTTAATTAGAGGTTCTCATCCTCATCCGGACAGGGGCTCTCAACCACCTCCAGACAAAAGGCCTAGGGTTGAGCCCTCTGACCCCCACTCCTCAGATGAATCCACCAATGGTTCTACTCTGTCAGACCACCAGGAGGAGGCTTATTCGGCCTACGAGGATTCTGATGCTGAAGAATCTATTCCCTCGGCCTCCCCTCCTGAAGAGTTTTCCTTTGGAGAGACATTACACTCTATGAGAGAACATTTTCAATGGCAGGGTCAGGAATTCTCTTATTCTAGAAAGAGATTAAGGACCTTTTTACATTTACCTCAGCATAGGCCTTTAGCTATACCTCCTGTTTTGAATGTTATTGATAATGTGTACTCTGATGCTAGTACAGCCCCTGACTCTCTCCCTCCGGCTTCTGCCAAACCTGATGGGTACTACAGGGTCCCGGACTCACATCTACACCTGTACAAGGCCCACTCTGCTGATCCAGAAACTATTTCCCAGGGCCCAAAAGGGGTTGCAGCTGCCACTGCTAGAAATCCTCTACCCTCTGAAAGGGAGTCCAGAGCTTTAGAGAGATGGGGTAAGAAAGTGTATACTTCTGCAACTCTTTCCATGAGGGCATTCAATTGTCAATTTCATATGATACAGTACCAAGAGTATTTGTTAGATGAATTGCATAAGAAACTGTCTTCTTCTGAACCCCTTGATCGCAAATCCCTTCAGGATCTGGTACATAACTCCCAGCAGGTTAGTAACCATTTCTTGCAGTGTGGTTATGATGCATTGGAAGCTTCATGTAGGTCAGCTATGACAGGTGCAGTCATACGTAGGCATGCCTGGCTGAAGGAACAATCTCTGCCAGACCATGTTAAAGCTAAGCTTTTGGATGCTCCTATGGAAAAGCACAAATTATTTGGTTCCACGGCTCAGGAGGTCTTAAAGAAATTTGAAGAAAAGGCAAAATCTGTGCAAACAGTCAAAGACTTTCTGCAAGTCCAACCACCGAGATTCAGCAGAAATTGGCCTACTAAGAATTGGTCCTTTCCGGACTCGGACAGATCTCAGAGAGGCAGGAATAGACGTGCCAGAGGTAGAGGGCAAGCTAGAGGCTTCTACAGAGGCCGTCAATGGCAGCCTCCCAACCAGAGAGGTAGTGCAGGAACTACAACTGCTACACCAGGACAGACTCAATGACTTTGTTTTGACTCCGCCGACCAGGGCTCAATTAGAAGCACCTTTGGGCGGAAAGCTTTCTTTATTCTCAAAAAAATTGGCACAGCATTACAAGGGACACATGGACACTGCAAATAATAGACAAAGGATACAGGATGTCCTTCATGGATGCATCTACAGTCATAACAAGTGGGTTGTCCTGTCGTCAGGCAGCCCTGCAGTCGGCCGGATTCCAAAGTCCGGGTCCGGCTTCGGCTGATGTTGCACTCCACCCGACGTCATCTCTGTTGGTCTTCGGGTATATAAGCATCAGCCGACGCCATTTTCCTCAGTCTTTCTTGCGTGGCAAGCAGAAGCTGTTCGCAAGTGCCGGTCGGTCGGATCCAGAGATTACTTCTACCGAATACTACTTCAAGACTTCTAAAGCTAAGTACCCGTTGGGGACTCTTTCTTGCCTCAGCCGATGTCAGAAAAAGTTAACAATTGTTTAACCTGTGGGAAACAAATACCTCATAAGGATTTCCACTCTTACTGTCTGCCTTGTTTAGGCCCAGCCCACGTAGCAGCCTGTTCGCCTGTGCCTCTTTCAACCAGGCGTCGGTCGGAGTTTGCAGAACAGTTTTGGTTCTGTTTTTGCGTACATTATGACGTCGGGTCCTCCGTCTACCCACTCTACCAAAACGCAAAGATAAAGACCGACTCGCGGTCCGCGGTTTCGCGAAACCACGGTAAAGCAAACCCGAGTGTCTCGGTTTCGGCGAAACCGAAAACTGATCTAAGTACAGCTGAACCTATTCTTACAACTGAGGCCCCTGCTACAACTCTTGAATCGACCTCAGAAATTTTACCCACTACGGTGGTTGACTTATCAGACACCATCCCTTGGATGTCTCTACCCCAGCACGAGGTGCTGCTAGACCTCCAGCAGCCATGTCCATTAAGGCCTTCGCCAGGGCTAAAGCAGCCAAGACTACTAAAACAGTGCCTGTTAAACCCCCACATCCAGGCCCTCTTCTAGTTCTCAAATGCTTTCTTTGGCAGAAGATTTAATTTCTTTAATTAGAGGATCTCAATCTCACCCAGACAGGGCCTCTCAGCCCCAGAGAAGAGACCTAGGGCAGAGCCCCTGAGCCAGTGTCTTCTGATGATTCTGCTGATGAATCAGACATAACTGACCAGCCAGAGGCTCCTTCTCCAATTTTGAAGATTCTGATGCTGAAGAATCCATTCCAGCTGCTTCCCCACCAGAAGAATTCTCCTTTGGGGAAACCTTGCATGCCATGGGAACAGTTCCAATGGCAGCAACAGGATTTTTCAGACTCCAGAAAAGACTTAGGACCTTTCTGCACCTCCCACAGCACAGGCCCTTAGCTATACCTCCTGTTCTCTGTGGTGGATGATGCTTTCAATGATGTTTGCTCCACTCCAGATTCTTTACCCCAGCCCCTGCCAAACCAGACAGATTTTACAGGGTGCCAGATACTCATCACCACCTTTACAAGGCCCCTCTTGCAGACCCAGAAACTATATCCCAGGGTCCCAAGGCAGTAGCACCACAGCTAAAACCCTATTCCTTCTGAAAGGGAAGCAAGGTCATTAGACAGATGGGGTAAAAGGTCTACACTTCAGCTACTCTCTCAGCTAGAGCTTTAAACTGTCAGTTTCACATGATACAATACCAAGAGTTTATGCTTGATCAGTTAACTAAAAACTAACCACTGATGAATCTCTTGATAAGAAATATGTATTAGAGATGGTAAATAACATACAACAGGTTAGCAACCATTCCTTAAAATGTGGCTATGATGCACTGGAGGCTTCATTTAGATCAGCCATGACAGGCACAGTGATAAGAAGGCATGCATGGCTAAAGGAACAAGCTTTACCGGATCATGTTAAAGCTAAGTTACTAGATGCTCCTATGGACAAGACAAGTTTGTTTGGTACACCTGCCCAGCAGGTTATGAAGAAAATGGAAGAGAAGGCAAAATCTGTTCAAACTGTTAAAGATTTCTTGCAGGTTCAACCCCAAGGTTTAGCAGGAACTGGCCTGCCAAAAATTGGTCCTTTCCTGACTCCACAAAATTTCAAAGGGGCAGGAATAGACGTTCCAGAGGCAGAAACCAATCCAGAGGAGGTGCCTACAGAGGACGACAGTGGCAAGGTAACAACAGTGGCACAGACACAGCCACTGCCACTACATCAGCACAACCACAGTGACTTAATCCTAAATCCGCCTACCAGGGAACAAATAGCAGCTCCTCTAGGCGGAAAGTTAACCTTATTTTCAAAGAACTGGCACTACATAACAAAAGACAAGTGGATTTTACAAACCATAGATCAAGGTTACCGGTTTCACTTCCACACCTTACCAGTCAAAGAGGAATGCCAAATCTACCTCCAAATCAAAAACAGAGCCTCTCGCCAGATAATGGAGTTAGCAAACATGAGAGCTGTGGAAAGAGTGCCAACAGCAGAACAAGGAAAGGGTTCTATTCCAGACTATTCCTAGTTCCAAGAAAGGAAAAAGTTGGAGACCAATTCTCGACCTGTCCACCTTAAATACATACATCATTGTCCCAAAATTCAAAATGCTGACCCTACAGCAACTTCTTCCCATGCTGGGCAAGGAGTCTTGGCTGGTAACTCTAGATCTCAAGGAGGCATACCTGCACGTCCCCATTCGACCAATCTGCAGAAGATACCTCAGATTTCTTGCAGGATCAGAGCACTATCAATTCTCAGCATTGCCTTTTGGCTTATCTACTGCCCAGAGTATTCACAAAATGCCTGGCATCAGTAATCCCATTGCAGGCTACAGGAATTCAAATTTACCCATACCTGGACGACTGCCTGCTACAAGGGGACAACAAAAGCAAGCTGACAACAGATTTACAAAGGGTCATTTACTTGCTACAAGGACTGGGATACACAGTCAATTTACAAAAGTCAAGGCTGATACCATCCCAAACAAGGACATTCTTGGGAATTGGACACAGTACAACAAATGGCATTCCTGACTACAGAAAAACAAAAGAACTTCCTCTTTACTTCTTGGCACTAACAAAACTGAACAAGTTAACAGCAAGAAAAGTTCTGCAGGCCTTGGGCTTCATGGCATCATGCATAATCTTGGTCCCATTTGCCAGACTACATATGAGGAAACTACAGTGGTACCTAAAGAATTTATGGTCCCAACACAGACACAGTCTAGAAACAGAAATCCCACTAATTCCATGCTTAAAACAGGAGTTCCTATGGTGGGCTCAGGCATGCCAGTCAAACCCAGGCCTACCCTTTCGCAGATGTCAACCAAGCCAGACCATCACAACAGACGCTTCAGACCTAGGATGGGGGGCCCACATGCTGGACAAATGCGTGCAAGGATTGTGGACACAGGATCAACTTCACCTGCACATCAATCTAAAAGAAATGCTGGCAGTAAAACTGGCAATCCAAAAGTTCAAACCATTTCTCAAAGAGGGACAGTTGATGATAAGGACAGACAACACCACAGTCATGTGGTACATCAACAAACAGGGAGGCACTCATTCATACCCCCTATGCAGAATGACCTTGGAGCTGTGGACCCTGGCACTCAGCTACAACATTCAGTTACAGGCAATATTTGTACCGGGGAAAGACAATACTCTAGCAGACATATTAAGCTGAACCACTTCGGATGCCCACGAATGGAAGCTGCACCCGGACATCTTCAAGACCATCTCAAAGAAATGGGGAATGCCACAGATAGACCTATTCGCATCACCTCTCAATCACCAGCTCAAAAAATTCTGCACAAGGACATTCCACCCACTAGCATGGAAAGTGGACGCACTCTCCTTCAACTGGAAGGGCCTAACAGCATATGCATTCCCACCTCTTCCTTTGATACACAAGGTACTACTAAAAATCAAGGAAGAACGTCCAAGGATAATCCTGATAGCTCCAAACTGGCCAAGACAACACTGGTACCCACTTCTGAAGAGCATGTCTCGGAACAATATGTGGCCAATACCCCTGATGCCTTTGATGTTAACTCAGAACAACTACAGCATCATACATCCAAACCTAAAAACGCTGCAACTGACTGCATGGAACATCACATAGCAGCAGCTAATCCAGAACTCTCCCAAAGAGTTAAAGACATTATTCTTGAAGCACGCAGACCTTCAACAAGAAGGAACTATGCTGGAAAATGGAAAAGGTTTGTCATTTGGAGTACGGAAAGAGGAAAAGATGTGTCAAACATAGATATGCCTAACATTCTGGAGTATCTGGCCGAACTTCTTCATTCAGGCCTGTCCTACTCCTCAATCAAGATACATGCATCAGCTATTTCAGCAGAATACAGCTTTGATCCACCTGTTTTTTCGCACCCTTTGCTCGGGCAGTTCCTCAGAGGAATCAAGAATGTAAAACCTCCAAGGAAACCACCATTACCAGCTTGGGATTTAAACTTTGTGCTAGAAAAGTTGACACTATCACCATTTGAACCAGCAGCAACAGCAGACCTACAACACCTGTCATGGAAAACTGCTTTCCTACTAGCAATTACTTCAGCAAGGAGGGTTTCAGAACTACAGGCCTTAATGGCAGTGCAACCCTTCCTAATCTTCCACCAAGATAGAGTGTCCATGAGGACTAATCCTACATTTATGCCCAAGGTGGTATCCAGAGTGTCTTTAAACCAGGCAATCCATCTACCTACCTTCTTTCCCAACCCACAAAACAGAGGGGAAAGAATACTGCATACCTTGGATGTACATAGACAGCTACGCTACTACTTGGACAGAACAAAAAATAGCAGAAAGACTGACCAACTTTTTGTAGCCTATGCAACAGGAAGGGAAGGAAAAGCTATTTCCAAACAGACAACCTCCAAATGGATAGGAAATTGCATACGATACTGTTACTCCTTCCATGGAAAACCAATTCCACAGAACATAAGACCTCATTCTACAAGGGCAACAGCCACTACCACAGCCTTCTTACGAGGAGTGGCAACCAAAGACATTATTGAGGCGGCTACTTGGACCTCCGTGCATACATTTGCCAAGCATTATAATTTGCCTCTATATTCCAGATCCCGAGCAGGGTTTGCCACTGCTGTACTGCAAGGGATCCTAAACACACCATAATCTACTTTTATCCTCCTCCCTAGTTGGCTATGGTATTCTACCCACTTGTTATGACTGCAGATGCATCCATGAAGGACATAGTACAGTTTTGTACCTACCATAAATGTAGATGTCCGAACTGAATAGCATCTGCAGTCAGGATTACCCTCCCCCTCTGTGGTACTCCTAGGGTGTTTACCCTCCTAATAGCTACTTGTTGGGGGGGAGTCTTTTATGGTGTATTTGTTTGTATATATGTACATATATGCTTATTGTTGTGTTTACCTCTATCTATTTGGAAACATTGGCATCTATCCAAATTTTAGCCTGCAAGAGGGCTACTGGCATCTGGGGCAAGAAACACTGAGGAAAATGGCGTCGGCTGATGCTTATACCAAGACCAACAGAGATGACGTCGGGTGGAGTGCGACATCAGCCGAAGCCGGACCCGGACTTTGGAATCCGGCCGACTGCAGGGCTGCCTGACGACAGGACAACCCACTTGTTATGACTGCAGATGCTATCCAGTTCGGACATCTACATTTATGGTAGGTACAAAACTGTACTTTCCATTTCCACACATTGCCAAAAAGAAAAGGCATGCCAGACCTGCCACCAAATCAGAGAGCAGAGGCTTTGAAACAAATTTCCAACTTAATACGAATAAAAGCTATAGAAAAGGTACCTCTTTCAGAACAAGGCCAAGGATTTTACTCCAGATTATTCCTTGTTCCAAGAAAATAAAATCAATGGAGGCCTATTCTCGACTTGTCCTAACTGAATACTTACCTCATTGTGCCAAAATTCAAAATGCTGACTCTACAGCAACTCCTTCCCATGCTGGGCAAGGGGTCTTGGTTGGTGACTCTAGACCTCAAGGAGGCATACCTGCATGTCCCTGTCAGACAAAGTTGCAGAAGACACCTCAGATTTCTTGCAGGGTCAGAGCATTATCAATTCTCAGCATTTCCCTTTGGCTTATCTACTGCGCCCAGAGTATTCACGAAATGCCTGGCATCAGTAATTGCACACTGCAGACTTCAGGGGATTCAAATTTACCCATATCTGGACGACTGCCTTATACAAGCGGACAGCAAGCAAACTTTGTTAAAGGACTTGGATTATGCCATCCACCTACTGCAGGCCTTGGGATATATACAGTCAACATCCACAAATCAAGACTTGTTCCATCCCAAAGAATAACTTTTCTGGGTGCGGATCTAGACACAACCACCCAAATGGCCTTTCTCACATAAGAAAAACAAAAACAACTACCGGATTACTTCAAGAATCTGACAAGACAAACTCAGCTGACTGCAAGGAAAATCCTGCAGGTCCTGGGTTACATGGCATCTTGCATTCTTCTGATCCCACAAGCAAGGCTGCATATGAGAAAATTACAATGGTATCTAAGGAGCTTATGGACTCAGTACAGTCACAGCTTAGAAACCTTGATCCCACTCATTCCATGTCTCCAAAAGGAATTTCTGTGGTGGGCTCAAGCCTGCTAGTCGAACAGCGGGCTGCCCTTCAGCAAGCCAAGAGCCAACCAAACCATCACTATGGACACTTCCGACCAAGGTTGGGGAGCACACATGGAGAGCAGATGTATCCAAGGGCGATGGTCACAAAGAGAGCTGCGCATGCACATAAACCAAAAGGAAATGCTGGCAGTGATACAAGCAATCGAGGCCTTCAAACCTTTTCTTCATCAAGGCCACCTACTCATAAGGACAGACAACACCACAGTTATGTGGTACATAAACAAGCAAGGAGGCACCCATTCCTACCCTCTTTGCAGACTGGCAATGAATCTATGGGAACTTTCCTTGAAACTCAATATACAGCTGCAGTCCCATTTCGTGCCAGGGAAAGACAATATACTGGCAGACAGCTTAAGCAGAAATATCATGGATGCACACGAATGGATGCTGCACCCAGACATCTTACTCTTAACACAATCATGGGGAAGGCCGGAAATAGATCTGTTCGCCTTCCCCCACAATCATCAACTGAAGAAATTCTGCTCAAGGACATACCACCCACAAGCATGGAAAGTGGACGCTCTCTCTTTCAGCTGGAAAGCTCTAACAGTGTATGCTTTTCCACCTCTCCCATTAATGACCAAGGTCTTACTGAAGATCAGGACAGAGCAGCCCAGAGTGATTCTGATGGCTCCAAACTGGCCAAGACAGCACTGGTAAAGAGCATGTCACAGACGAAACCGTGGCCTCTCCCCCTATGGCCACTTCTACTGACGCAGCATAATTTCAAGACTCTGCATTCCAACCTAAAAACCTTGCAGCTAACTGCCTGGAAAATACCATGACTCCTCCTCAGGATAAGCTATTCCAGAGAGTGAAGGATATTATTATGGAAGCTCGACGGCCTTCCACAAGGAAGGCATATTCAGCAAAATGGAAAAGATTTCACACTTGGAACACAACAAAGGGCCTAGATGTGACAGTGATGAACATGGCACATTTACTGGAATATTTGGCAGAATTGTTTCACAACGGCCTGTCTTACTCTTCCATTAAGATACATGCCTCAGCAATTTCAGCAGAATACAATGTTAATCCACCTGTCTTCTCTCATCCTCTCCTGAGACAGTTTCTAAGAGGAATCAAAAATATCAATCCCCCAAGGAAACCACCTCTGCCTACTTGGGACCTTAACTTCGTGTTGGAAAAACTAACACTTCCTCCCTTTGAACCAGCAGCATCTGCAGATCTTCAGTTTCTATCTTGGAAAACTGCCTTCCTACTGGCCATGACCTCAGCAAGAAGAGTATCTGAGTTACAAGCTCTAATGGTAGTACAGCCATTTCTTATCTTTCATCAGGACAGAGTTTCATTGAGAACCAATCCTATATTTATGCCAAAGGTGGTATCCAGGGTATCTTTGAACCAAGCTATTCACTTGCCTACATTCTTCCCACAACCACAAAATAAAGGGGAAAAACTTCTGCACACCCTGGACATACACAGACAGTTGCGCTACTACTTGGACAGAACTAAAAGTTACAGAAAGACTCACCAGCTGTTCATAGCATATGCTGCTGGGGCACAAGGAAAAGCAATTTCCAAACAGACAATTTCAAAATGGATAGGAAATTGCATTCGTTTTTGTTACTCCTTTCATGGAAAAACTGTGCCAGCTGACATTAGACCTCATTCCACGAGAGCCACAGCCACCACCACAGCCTTCCTTAGAGGGATGGCTACCAAGGACATTTTAGAAGCTGCTACATGGAGCTCCGTGCATACATTTGCCAAGCATTACAATTTACCTTTATACTCCAGATCCAGAGCAGGCTTTGCTACGGCAGTCCTGCAGGGTATCTTAGCTACACCATCCTTTACTTAGTACCTCCACCCCCAGATTGGCTATGGTATTCTACCCATATGTGATGACTACAGATGCATCCTTGAAGGACATAGTACAGTTTTGTACCTACCATAAATGTAGATGTCCGATAGGTATGCATCTGCAGTCAGGTTTACCCCCCCTCCTTCCCCTCTGTGGTATACTTCTTGGGTTCTTACCCCTCTTATAGCTAGTGATGACTACAGATGCATCCTTGAAGGACATAGTACAGTTTTGTACCTACCATAAATGTAGATGTCCGATAGGTATGCATCTGCAGTCAGGTTTACCCTCCCTCCTTCCCCTCTGTGGTATACTTCTTAGGTTCTTACCCCTCTTATAGCTAGCTGGGGGGATCTATTATGGTGTATTTGTTTTTATAGTACTGTGCATGTTTGGATTTGTTTTTGCAATGCATAGCTCCAAATTTTAGCCTTCCTTAGAGGGCACCTGGCATCTGGGGCAAGAAAAACTGAGGAAAATGGCATCTGCTGATGCTTTTATACCCCAGACGCTCTGACGTCAGGGAAAGTGCGACATCAGCCGAGGCCAGACCCAGACTTTGGAATCCGGCCGACCGAAGGGCTGCCTGAGGCAGGACAACCCATATGTGATGACTGCAGATGCATACCTATCGGACATCTACATTTATGGTAGGTACAAAACTGTACTTTTTCTCCCCCCCCCCCCCCCAACGAACCTTTCCTAGAAACCAACTGAGAGTGGGAAGAAAAATATTGGGATGTATCCCCTTGTAGCAGAAGAGGATTTAATGGCGGGCACCACCCCAGAGGAAGTGTTAGGTCCACAGAACCAGGGTGTCTGAGGAACTTTCTCTGACAAGTCCTACCAGCGCTCCTGAAGTGTTGTCCAGCTGTCCTACTCTGGAGACAGTCGGGGGCAGACTATTGTTGCACCCAGACACCTGGGTGAATATAACAAATGCCATTTGGGTGCTAAAACATTATTTTCAGAGCTTTACTATATTCTCTCTTCCCTTCCACCTCCCATTCCTGGGAGGAATCTCCCTGACTGAGGGGGGAATGCCATGCTAGAGGTTCCAAAAATTCTAGAAAGTCATCCAGGAAGTCCCAACCAGAATGTCAAGGATGCGGAACTTGTGCTTCTCTTTGGTGGTAAAGAAAACGGGGGGACATTTGACTGATCTTAGATTTAAGCAGTCTGAATTTATTTGTAAAGAAATCTAAGTTCTCTATGGTTACAGTACATCATAACTCTTAGAGCAAGAAATCTGGACAAAGCCATAAATAAAGTGGGAGAAAGACCCAAAAATAGGGACAATTTTTAAATATTGCTCTTAAAACTTAGAAAGTTGATAGAAATAGGAGTTTTTGCATTAGCATGGATTTTTTGAAGGGTATGAAGTCTGAAACTTTTTCTAACTTCCTTCTTTAATCATTTGCAACTAATTTGCCAGAAACCCACACCTTTATGAAAAATGGACCAAAATATGCTGCAAAAATCTGGATGTTCTGCGGAAATCTGCGCAGTTGAGAGGTACGAGTACAGTCCATACAGCCGTAACTACGCAAGGATGATTGGATGTGCTCTATAGACCTCCAGGACGTGTACTGTCAAATCAAAATAGACGGGCTGTTCAGGAAACACCTGCACTACTGGATGGAAGCCAGTCATAATTCATATCACTGCCCTTTGGACTCACCCCCCCCCCCCCGAGTGTTCACCAAGTGTATGACATTGGTTGTAGCTCACCTTCGACTGCAAGGATTCCAGGCGTTTCTGTACTTAAGATGATTGGCTTCTGATGGCATATACAAGGCATCAACTACTTCGGGCCATCCAATTTCTGCTACAACTTTTCAACTGATTGGAATTGCAGTGAATTTGACAAAGTCAAAGATGTCCCCTGTACTGGACATAGAGTTTATAGGGACACAATTGAGCACAGCCCTGCAAATAGCTGCTCTGCCTCCGCAGCAAATATCATTGAGGTGACAGGTCCAGCTGTTACTGGATGCCGCAAGTCTGTCAGCTTGCATAGTTTTGAAGGCCCTAGGATCCATGTCATCTGCCATTCTTTTGGTACCATTGGCAAGATCTCTGAGAGTTCTCCAATGGACCCTAGAGGTCCAGTGGTCTATTTTGTATCATCCATTGTTGGCCCCCATCAGACTAACTCCGATCTGCAGTTGTCTACAGCAGTGGATGCTTACAGACGATCTCCCTCAGCAGACATTTTTCTCTTCCCCCACCTATAGCCACAGTGACCACTGACACTTCCCTGTTGAGGTGGGGAGGGGTCCATTATCAGGGAAGATTGGTCCAAGGTTTGTGGTCCACAACAGAGACCAAATTGCACATACATGTCCTGGAAACAAGGGCAGTTCTTCTTTCGTTGCAAGCATTTCACAACTACCTCCCTCTGGGAATAATTGCAATTCTAACAGACAGCATGTTGGTTGTTGGTATATCAACAAGCAGGGAGGAACCCAATCAATACCCCTTGTGTAGGGAGACTGAGGGTTTGGGAATGGGTAGTCTCTTCAAACAGTTTTCTCATTACAATGCATATTCCAGGGGAGTCCAAACATTCTGGCAGACAGACTGAGCAGATTGATCTCGAGTCCACACAAGTGGTCCCTGAATCATTTAGTAGCGAATGAGGTAGTCAGCTGTTGGGGTCAACCTTGCTTCAACCTCTTTGCCTGTCCCCTGAACAAGTGCATCAGATACTTCTCTTTGATCCCCCCCACTGAGGGAGTATTCCAGGGATGCTCTTAGTCCATGATTAGCCTCGGGTCTCCTGTATGCTTATCCTCCAGTTCCCCTGATCCCCAAAACCTTACAGAAAGCTAGCACGTAGAAGAGCACTCTTATCCTCGTTGTCCCCTTCTGGCCTCGTTGGGTATGGTTCCTCCTCTTGCGGTCTCACAGCAAGTATCCTTCTTGAATACTGGATCCCAGGCAGTATCTGATTTCCCATCTGTCAGAACTTCAGAGCCTCAATTTCAGATCCCTAAGACTAACCACTTGGTTTCTCCACTTCCAGGGATTCTATGAAAGTCCAGACTAGCTTCCCCTGTTTGAGAAATTATACTTGCTTCTCAGAGGCTTTCTACCAAAAAAGTGTACAATAGTAAATGGAAGAGATTTTCCATTTGGGCATCAGAATGGAATAGGGAGCCTTTTGCTGCCTCTATTTTTGGATATTCTTATGTTTCTCAGTTCATTTTTTTCAGCATGGGGCTAGTTTTTCCACCATAAAATTGCAACTAGCATCTATTGGTAATTTTCATGCAGGAAAAGGCAGCAATCCTTCATCTTCTCTCTCAACATCCAAGGTTATGTCAGGCTTTCATGAGAGTTTTTCTACTTCGACCTCCAATAAAAGATCTGCCTCCTCCTTGGGATGTCACTGTTGTGCTCCAAGGCCTTACGTAGAAACAGTTTGATCCTGTGAGTCCATGTGCCATAACGTTTTTGTCTTGGAAACAGTGGTATTTACTTCGTCAAAAAGATTGTCAGAACTACAAGCTTTATCCTCTGAGCTGGCTTACATTACCTTTTTTCAAGTATAGTTTCCCTAAGAATGAATCCTTCCTTTATGCCTAAGTTGCTACAGAGATGAATTTTAACCAAACCATTCATCTGGCTGTATTCTTTCCAAATCATTCCAACAAGGGCGGTTGTATGCTGTATTTACTGGATGTGCATAGTTGTATTTCTGTCTGCATAAGATAAAACCACATAGAAAATCTGAGCAAGTGTTCATCTTTTTTTTTTTTTTTTTTACCATATAGATTAGGTCAGGCAGTATCCAAAA
Source organism: Protopterus annectens (assembly GCF_019279795.1). Lineage (NCBI taxonomy): Eukaryota > Metazoa > Chordata > Ceratodontiformes > Protopteridae > Protopterus > Protopterus annectens. Next base: position 128,675,037 of record NC_056726.1, on the reverse strand, counting down.
TTACCGTAGTGAAATGGATTACTGATTGTATTTCTGCTGTCTACTCTTTGATGATATGCAACTCCCCCCAGATCTATGTCAACCTCATCCTGCCTTTTTGGCTAAAACCTCTATTGATGGAATTTGTGCAGCACAACTTGTTCCAGGTCTCATACGTTCATCTCTCATTATAATTTGAACATTATTTCTAGGAACAGAACATCCTTTGACTCCCCAGTGCCCAGGTATATCCTTCCTTGAGGGACCGCCAGAGTTTGCATAGCTGGGGACTCAGACCCAGTAGTGAGGCAGAATGAAATGGACAACATCCGATTAGAGGTTATGTGCTTACCATAACTTGCATCTGTGTTGCCCAATTTCATTCCGCCTCAGTACTGGCCATCCCCTAGCCTAAACAGCTGAGAGCGATTGAGAAGATACAGGAATCCATAGATTCCCAGTTTGAGCTCCAGTGTGGTCTTGTATGTTTGTCCCCTTTGGTATAGATCTGGGTTACTATTAATAGGGCAGCAAACTCCCTCTTAGGGGGTTAGAGGAGTGGGGCATTGTGGGAGAGGGAGGAGCTAGAGGCTCAGATTTTAAGTCTTGAGAAGCAGCCAAGTCTGATCAGAGGTCTGATCTGTAGACCTAGTAGTGAGTCAGAATGAAGTTGGACAACACAGATGGCAAGTTAAGGTAAGTACATAACTATGATTTGTAGTAGTAAGGGGCTAATGGCAAGGGATGAGGATTGCAGTAACATATATTTATATTCCACTTTAAAACTGCTATTTTGGAGCTAAAAAAAAAAAGGAGAAATCAGCTTTCAATAGGGAATTTTACATATAGATAGGGGCTGGAATTTGTGGTATCTGAGGGCCTAGAAGGAAAAATACAACAAAAGATGGTAAATTTCTGTTTCTGAAAGATGTGACTTATGTATCAGGAACTTGGAGAATTTACATATTTTTCCCCAAGGTACAATAACAGAGAGATTCAGTAGAAATTATATTTCACAGGAACATGTCCCTTTAATTGAGAACTTTAATACGCATCTGACAAATGTCTCAGATCATGTGCCAGTAATTACCAGGGTGAAAATGCAGGGTACTGAAGTAAAAATGAGACACTGACGCTTCCACACCTACCTGTGAAAGTGGAGTTTAAAAATATTGTATAAATAAAAGAAAGATATCTGTTTAAGAAGTAACAAAAGACTTAGAGGGTCAGACAAAGGTTAAAGGTTTACAAATTAAGGGGAATCTCGCAGAACAAGAGGCAAGACATTTGCAGATTTCTAAAGAGAAGAGAAGGGATTACCTGGGTAATATGTATGAGTTTAGAAAGATTGCTGTTAAGCAACTTGTTTTGTTAACTCCAGAGCTTAAAACATTTTGGGATAATGTCTTGGGCAACTGAAAATATAAATGAAACTGGAAGCTCTTGCCTATGGATTTGGATAGCAAGATCTAGTTAGTAAAATGTGTTTAGTCCCTTTAGTTTTAAACACAGGTCTGGTGTATTTTTATCAACCAGATGAGGATAAGTGGAATAAGTCGATTTTCCTAACAGAACAAGGCGGTTTAGGTTTACATGATTTAAAGGGATATTTTAAAGTTGCACAGTGAATGCTGTCCTACATAACACAAGCAGAATACTACAATTCAAAAGTGGAAAGGGATGATGATGAAGCAAGGGGTTAATTCAAGAAAGAATGGGATTTTGGATGGAGATAAGAATAACGGTCGTATAGAATATTATATTCATAAAAAGTAGCAGAAAGTATACCAAGAACTAAGTAAACTGGGAATGGAGAAAGGAGATCCTGATAGGAATGACTGCAGCTAGGAGTTTCCGAGAATAGACGAGAGGGGTGGAGTTTAGTGGAGGAAGCTGGCAAAGGAACCATGTTATTGGGAACAAATTAGGGAAGGGAAGGTAATAGAATGGAAAGAGGTCAAGAAGACCTTCAGAGTGCAGGCTAGTGATTGCCTTCCCCATCAGGGATTGAGTCTAGACAGAGAGAAAGGGATAGGGCAATCCTAAATGAAAGACCTGCACTGGTTGAGTTTTTAATTGAATTTAGAACAGAAGCTGATGTTAGTGATAATTAGGGCATATAATATTGCACAGTAACACTAGGAATCAATCAGAAGAGGTCAAAAAAAGATTGGGAAGAGAGATTAGATATGCAATTCACAAAGAAGCAATGGGAGGACATTTGTATTTTCCCAAGTAGGCAACAAAGTCTAGATTTATTTATTTATTTATTTTTTGCTTAGAAGTGTTTTCATAGATAATTTTATACCCCAAGCAGACTGCAAAGAATTTTTCCTCCGGTAGACTGCAGATGTTTGTGATGTGATGAGGAAGAAAGAGGTAACTGGAAATGTATGTTTTTGGGAGTATAATAAGTGGGCAAACTTTAAAAATTCCCCATAGCATCTTCAGCTTTACTCACTAGTTTGCAGTTCAAACTGTTACACGTGTGTACAAAATACTAATTAAACTCTCTCTTAATGAGAAAGTTGGAGGGGGGGGGGCTGCAGCCGAGCACCACGAGATCCCCTGACTTTTAGACTATCCATTGCACCAAGTGTGCTCAGTGGCTAGCTTCAGTTATAGCTCATTGCAAGCTACTGATATCCATTTAGACGATTTGTTTATCTTTGCACAGTTGTTTTCAAAGACGTTTGGATGAGAGATCTCTTACCCAAATTAGGATTCTAAGAAAGCATTCAGAAGTCTTTCTTGATTCCTTCACATTGGATTGTATTCCTGAGATGTCAGCTTGACACCTCAGTTCAGAGATCCTATTTGTATCTAGATATGTTTCTGTGGTTTTCTACTCAAACTTCAGCCACTGTGAGGGAAACTCCTCAGGATTTTGGGTCTCATGGCTTCTGTGATTCTCATGATATTTCTGGCAAGACTCCACATGAAAAAGAAACATTGGTATCTGAAGTCTCTGATCCCAGCATCATCACCCGTTTGTCATTTCAAATTCTAGTGTTGTTGACCTGAAGAAATACTGTGTTGTGCGATAATGTAATACTTGTTTTATAGGGCCAGTCTAGATTTTAAGTTGCTCAAACATTTGCACTAACAGGAACCAATATTAATTCTCAGTGAAGGTCTCCTTTTACCGTCCAAACTTGAGTAACTGTAAAACCTATGTTGGATCCAGTTAAAAAAAAAAAAAAAAATACAATTTCCTTTGTGTTTCAGTGTTGTCTAGCCTTTGTACACTTTTTTCCCCTTCTTATTTATTTATTTTTATTCTGGTACTTTGCTTTTATAACCCCAAGCAGTAGGAGACTTTGATCACCCTTTTTCTGTATTTTTCCACTCCATGCATGCCTGCAGTCAAGTATTCTGCACCTGAATGTAGCCCATTAGTTTATCTGCAGTAGGGCCATGTACAGTAAAGCATCAGGATGAGAGACATCCAGAGAAACTGCCATGTGGGCAGCCATGAGGGTTTGTGCCCTTGCCAGCATTCTGACAGTGAGAGAATGTTTAATAGCTCTCGCCCACCCCTGGTGGTAATGTGAGTACTTGTATCACTGCAAGGACTCTACCCCTCCCTCTGTTTGCCCATGTGCACTTTTGTTTTCCACACACTTGCATCCTCTTTGGTTTCAGGTCCCTGCTTTATCATGCCAACCTCTGCTTTCACCACAGCAGCAACCCTTGGTCAACCACTGGCTGTCACGTCCTCCTCAAAGATGTTTGAGCTGTATGCCATTCACTTCAGACCTCTCTCTGAGCTCAGCTTTTCCAGCACCAGAGTTGCTTCTTGAACTATGACCATTTGGGTCCCAGTCAGGGTGTTGTACTTCTACATTGAGTTGGGCATCTTCACCAAAAAATCAGTTTATTCCTGACCAATCATGTGATTCCTTCATAGTTTAGTGCACTTTTGTACACTTAGCAGTTTGAATTGCCACATTATTTTTTTCTCTCTTGTTAACTAAGTAGGAAAATGTTTAAGCTATAATGTCCATTAGTAATGAGTGTTTGTTTTTCTCTAAATCTCTAGATACCTTGCCTGTGTGGAAGTGCTCCCTGTCTGCTTTGTCGATGCTGCCCCAGTGGAAATAACTCAACTGTGACACGTCTGATTTATGCCACTTTCTTACTTATGGGTGTTGGAGTTGCCTGTATTATGTTGATACCAGGAATGGAAGAACAGCTTAAAAAGGTAAGCCTACTTTGTTGTGTGTAGTGCTTTAGCATATATGCTGTAATCTTGTGCTTTTAGATAGTGAAAAAGTTTATGAACACAGTAGCCTGGATTAGAAAAGTTTCATAACACAACAATATTTGCAGTACTTTCTGAATATTTATGTAAATGTTTTAGGACAGTAATGTCTAGATGTTCATCGTGTTACCCTGCTGCAGTCATCATACTTGGGTTATCCTGTCGTCAGGCGGTCCCGCAGTCGGCCGGAATTCCAAAGTCTTGGTCCGGCGTCTGTTGCTATCGCTTCTTCCCTGACGTCAGTGCGCCAGGAGTATATATATATATATATATATATATATATATATATATATATGTATTGCATCCAACGCCATTTTTTTCAGTCTTTCTTGCCGCGCGGTGCCCGAAGCAGAAGCAGTTCACAAGTGCCAGTCAGCCGACACCTGAGATTTTCAAAGTCAAATTTCAGATCCGAAGTCTTCAATAAAGCTAAGTACCCAGTTGGGGAAACTTTTCTTGCCTCAGACCGATGTCAGAAAAAGTTAACAATTGTATTTCTTGTGGGAAGCAAATACCTCATAAGGATTTTCATTCTTACTGCATACCTTGCCTAGGCCCAGACCACAGCGTCACTGGTTGTCGTTTTTGTGCTAGGTTTAATAAGCGTACTATAAAAAGACACTTTGATTTCGCACGACACTACTTCGGTAGAAAATTTAACTACACTATGCCTTCAGAGCAACCGACTACCGGCAAAAAAAAAAAAACGCAAGGATAAGGACAGGCAGCCTAGACCCAAGCCAGACTCCAAGGCCTCGGCTGGACCGGTCGCCGGTGAGGCTCAGATGCAGCCCCTGACTACTACAGATCTGGAAACCGAGACCGATTCGGAGCCTTTGGCGGAGAGTGCTAGGCCGACGCAGCCATTTTGTTTAGCCCCTACTGACGACACTGCAGAAACACCTTCAGTTTCTGAAGGTGTTTTCAGACAGACGACGCTCACTATAAAAACGTATCCTAAGCTTAAGACTCCTATTAAACCTAAAAAGACTGCACTTTAGTCTCCAGTTCAAGGCCCCATGCCTAAGAAACAGATGCTCAAAATGGCTGAAGATTTGATCTCTTTAATCAGGGGTTCCCAACCCCCACCCGACAAAAGGCCTAGACAAGAGGAAGATTATGCCTCCTCTGATCAAGTGTCTATTTCCTCAGGCTCCTCTGAGGACCAAGATTACTCCTTCTCCCCTTATGAAGATTCTGATGCTGAGGATTCTATTCCCTCAGCTTCTCCTCCTGAAGACTAATCCTTTGGGGAAACTTTACACACTATGAGGGAACATTTTCACTGGGAAGGTCAGGACTACTCTGACTCAAAGAAAAGGCTCAGAGTTTATTTTACTCACCCAGCACAGACTACTTGCCATCCCCCCCAGTTTTAGACATTGTGGAGGATGTTTACTTAGAATCCAGTTTGAACCCAGATTCTCTGCCTCCTGCTCCAGCCAAACCTGACAGATACTATAGAGTGCCTGATTCCCACAAACTCCTTTATAAAAGCCTTGTTGCTGATCCAGAGACTATCTCCCAGGGTCCCAAAGGGGCTAAGGCTTCTATGGCAAAAAATCCTGTACCCTCTGAAAGGGACACCAGAGCACTAGACAGGTGGGGGAAAAAGGTTTACACCTCAGCCACTCTAGCTATGAGGGCACTAAACTGCCAATTTCACATGCTAAAATATCAGCAATTTCTAATGTCTCAGTTAAAACAGAAAATGAGCACACTCCCTCAACAGTCTGAATTGAAAGAAATGCAGGATCTGTTGCATGCACCTGAACAGGTGGGCAAACATACTTTACAATGTGGGTTTGATTCTTTGGAGGCTTCCTGCAGAACAGCTGTCACTGGGCCTGTTATACGTAGGCATGCTTGGTTAAAGGAACAAACTCTGCCTGATCATGTTAAAGCAAAGCTTCTAGATGCTCCCTTACAGCAGGATGTTCTTTTTGGAGTTAAAGCAGAACAAGTCTTAAAGAAAATGGAGGATAAGGCAAAATCTATGCAGACAGTCAAAGATTTTCTACAGGTACAGCCCCCTCGCTTCAGCAGAAATTGGCCAACAAAAAAATTGGTCCTTTCCAGCTACTGACAGACCCACAGAGGGGTAAAATACAGACGTCCAAGAGGCAGAGGACAACCACAAGCCCAATACAAACCTTGACAATGGGGCACTGCAACTCCGAAGGGAGGAGAAGACGGGTCCCAAACTACCAGAAGGCAAACTCAATGACTTGCACCTCATCTGGTCAAGCAACACTCTCTTGGCAGCCCCCTTGGGAGGAAAACTCGCACCGTTTTCAGACAACTGGCACATTGTCACAAAGGACAAATGGGTCCTAGACATAATTTCACGAGGATACAGATTCTATTTTCACACCTTGCCAATGAAAAGAGGAATGCCAAACCTGCCACAAAATCAATGGGCAGAGGCACAAAAACAAATTACAGCTCTCATGGACATGAGAGCCATTCAACTGGTATCTACACGAGAGCAAGGCCAAGGATTTTACTCGAGACTCTTTCTAGTTCCCAGAAAGGACAATGCCTGGAGACCAGTTCTGGACCTTTCAATTCTAAACACCTTCTTACAAGTACCCAAATTCAAGATGCTAACACTACAGCAGCTTCTTCCCATGTTGGGCAAGAAAGCATGGCTAGTAATGTTGGACCTCAAGGAGGCATACCTGCATGTCCCTATCAGACAAAGTTGCAGAAGATACTTCGTTTCATTGCAGGTTCAACCCATTACCAATTGTCTAAACTGCCCTTTGGCTTATCTACTGCGCCCAGGGTCTTCACAAATTGCCTGGCACCAGTAATTGCATACTGCAGACAGAGGAATTCAAATATACCCATACCTGGACGACTGCCTCATCCAAGCAGAAAGCAAGGACATTCTCTTACAACATCTGGCTTTTGTAAAACATCTTCTAAGTTGCCTGGGATACACAGTAAACGAAAAGAAATCAAAACTAGTACCCTCACAAAATATGACTTTCCTGGGTGCCAGCTTGAATACAACGGCCCAGAAGGCTTATCTGACACCAGACAAATAACTACAACTAACTCAATATTTCAAAACCATGGCAACAAAGATCCAACTACCTGCAAGAAAAATTCTGCAGGCCTTGGGCTTCATGGCATCTTGCGTACTATGAATACCATTTGCAAAGCTGCATATGAGGAAATTACAGTGGTACCTAAAAAGCGTATGGTCACAACACAGCCACAGCTTGGACACAATGATATCTCTTATTCCCTGCCTACAACAGGAGTTTCTATGGTGGCAACAGGCATGTCACCTCAACAAGGGTCAGCCTTTCACCTTGCCCCCAGCCAGGCAAACTATGACAACAGATACATCGGACTACACCTGGGGGGGCACACATGGCAGGACAAGTGCGTTCAAGGCGTATGGACTGCAAATCAAAGGAATCTGCACATCAATCAAAAAGATATGCTAGCTGTGCAGAATGCTCTGACAGCCTTCAAGAATCTATTACATCCAGGTCAACTTACAATAAGGACAGACAACACCACAGTAATGTGGTACATAAACAAACAAGGGGGTACACACTCCTACCCTCTATGCAGGCAAGCAATGACCTTGTGGAACACAGCTCTGGCTTACCAAGTTCAGTTACAAGCTCAATTCCTGCCAGGAAAAAAGAACACATTGGCAGACGACCTCAGCAGAAACATCATGGATCCCCACGAGTGGAAACTGGATCCACAAGTATTTGCAATGATAACTCAAAAATGGGGCCTTCCAGACATAGTTTTGAGGACTGGCAAACAGGTCTATCAGCTAACAAAATTTTGTACAAAGACGCTTCACCATCAAGCTTGGAAAGTGGACGCACTCTCATTCAGTTGGAAAAACCTGACAGTATATGCCTTCCCTCCATTGCCTCTCCTCACAAATGTGCTTCTGAAAGTCAGAAAGGAGAGACCACGACTGATACTCATAGCCCCAGACTGGCCACACCAGCACTGGTACCCACTATTGAGGAATATGGCCCAGGGCCCACCTTGGATTTTACCACAAATTGCCCATCTGTTCACACAGCAAAACAATCAGATTCTTCACAGCCAGCTCAAAACCTTAAATCTGGCTGCATGGCAAATCACCTAAGCATCCAGCCAGCTCCTCTTTCCCAAGCAATTATGGATGTTATTTTGGAAGCTGAGAGGCCCAGCACCAGGAAGGCCTACTCGGACAAATGGAAAAGGTTTTGCACGTGGAACCAAGCTAAAGGCTAAAACACATTTCGGCCTCACATGCCTCAGATTCTACAGTATTTAACTGAGATGTTGCACAAAGGACTTTCTTTTTCTTCCATTAAAATCCATGCATCAGCTATTTCAGCCCACTACAACACTGATCCATCCTTATTTTCACATCCACTTCTAAGGCAGTTCCTCAGAGGGGCAAAAAACATTAGGCCCCCCCTAGGAGAGCACCTACACCAACATGGGACCTCAGTTTTGTTCTGGAAAAACTTACTCTGCCTCCCTTTGAACCAGCTTTCTCTGCAAATCTTCAGTTTCTATCATGGAAGACTGCCCTGCTGCTAGCAATAACTTCAGCTAGAAGAGTCTCGGAGCTGCAGGCACTAATGGCAGTGGAACCTTTCCTCATTTTCCATCAAGACAGAGTTTCTCTACGGACTCATCCTTCCTTCATGCCTAAGGTGGTTTCCAGTGTGGCTTTAAATCAAACCATTCATCACCCACCTTCTTCCCAAATCCACAGAACATTCACAGGCAACTTCATTACTACTTGGATAAAACTAAGGTTTTCAGAAAATCTGACCAGCTCTTTGTATCCTATGCTACAGCTTCACAAGGGAAGGCTAGATCAAAACAAACCATTTCCAAATGGATAGGACATTGCATTCGTTTTTGCTATACCCATCATGGAAAACCAGGTCCTGCTACCATTAGGCCCCACTCTACCAGGGCAACCGCTACATCTACAGCCTTCCTCAAGGGGGTTCCAACCAAGGAGATTTTTGAAGCTGCAACTTGGGGTTCAGTACACACCTTTACCAAACACTATCGCTTACCATTTTACTCTAAGACTAGAGCTGGCTTCGCCACTGCAGTTCTGCAGGGCCTTCTAGCCTTCTCTAACCCTCTGACTCCTCCACCCATCCTTAGCTTTGGGATTCTACCAAAGTGTGATGACTGCAGCAGGGTAACACGAACATAGTACAGTTTTGTACCTACCATAAATGTAGATGTTCGAGTGTACACCCTGCCGCAGTCCAGGTTACCCTCCCTCCATCCCCTCTGATCTAACTGGCTAAATCTCTACAATACCTTCCTGATGTATTTGCTTATAGCTGGAGGGATTTTGTGTTTGTGCAAAAATTGCTTAATTTGGTACTAATTACTGACCACCTTTTTGGGGGCACCTGACATCTGGGGCAAGAAAAACTGAAGAAAATGGCGTCGGATGCAATATATATACCCATTGCGCACTGACATCAGGGAAGAAGCGACAGCAACCGACGCCGGACCAAGACTTTGGAATTCCGGCTGACTGCGGGACCGCCTGACGATAGGATAACCCAAGTGTGATGACTGCAGCAGGGTGTACACTAACATCTACATTTATGGTAGGTACAAAACTGTACTTTTTTGGCATATTTTCCCACCTGCAAGATTAAAAGTGTTGCTATCCACTGGAAATGGTAAAGACCAAAACTGCAAATGAAGTTACAATATATATTTATTTTATTTTTTTATTTTATTTAACATTTGTTGACCGGGAAAGTCCGACTAGGTTCCACAGAGCCTGTTTTCAGCGGAGGCCCAGGGAGAAATGCTCCATGGATTTTTATAGTAGCTACAGCAATGCAAATTTGTTACTAGTTTGTTCTAGTTGAAGAAATTAAGGGAAATAAATTGTCTCTGGCTGAAAGAAATGAGTCAGATGGAGTGTTTTCAAAAGTCCATAGTGTTTGGAAGTTGTTTATCTGTATGCTGGTCCTGTCAGGTACAGCCAAGTCAATGCAGTTATACAGGTGTTTGTATAAGGCATTGATGTAGAACTCTGCATAGTTGCCAGTCCCATCTGAAGGGGGGAGGTGCAGTGAAGCTATTTATACCATCCTGTAAGAGGTTATAATCTGCATTGTAGAAATTTTTTTAGTTTTGTGTGTGTGTGTGGGGGGGGTGCAGGTGTGATAATTACTTAGAATGAGATTGATTGATTTGTGGTCAGATCTCACCAGGGAAGACCTCACAGTTGGGAGTGCTGCAGTGGCCCTCCATATTGGTAAGCACCAAATCCAGGATATTGGCACCCCTTTTGGTGGTGTCAACTATCTGATCCAGGGTATTGGACTTGACGAAGTCAAGGAACCTTTGGGTAAATGAGTTTGTGCATGAGCAATTTGCCCAGTCAGTAAATGAGTAGTCGCCCAAAACCATGGTGTTTTGGATGCATCGAGATACACTCGAGTAGATCCAAATAGGCAGAGTGGGTGTCCTTGATTCATGGAGTTGGTCCTGTGGCTGGCAATGACTTGAATAGGTGTCTTACCAACAGTTAATTGCACCTGAAGTATCTCCAGGGAATCGTACTGTTTAACCAGTCTGGAGGTGTATTTATCTTTAATGAATATTGATATACTGCCTCCTTTAGTTTTCACGCCTTTAGTTTGTGGTCCATACGTGTGGAAGGAGGAGTAACCCGGTATGGCTGAGGTGCTCTCCACAGGTTTGAACCAGGTCTCCTTGACTGCACAAATGCTTGCGTCTTCCAAGGTGAGGACTGCTTCCAGTGAGTGCAGTTTCATGTTAAGACTCCTAGTGTTTAGCAGCATAACCTTGAGGTTGTTTTTGGATTAAATTTTTACATCAGGAATTTTGTCCTTGAGACATTGCCTAAAAAAGGCACTATTGGGGTGGCAAAAGCTTTGTTCAGTAGCCGAATTCCTTGGAGTGACAGATGACCATCTCTGGCAAAGCATCAAGGTCTGATGATCATGTCATCCCAGGCTGATGGATACTGGATCCCCTGAGAAGGACACTAGAAACTAAGCCAGTTATTGAAGTCAATTATTTTCTGTTTGTATTGAGGCATCATCCTAGGTGAAGGTAAAATGCTGCTTCAGGCTAGGGGCAAACCTGCCCAAGTCACATAGTCTGAGAGCTCAGTCATGTCTGTCTTCATATAGTCCAGACAAGAACGTCTCAAGTCATTCACACCAGCATGGACTATGATGTAGTCAAAACAGTACCTGTTGTTGAGAGACTTGAGTGCATGTGTTATGGCAGATCCTGGCACCTGACAGACAGCTGACTGTGACCTTTTCCTTATCCAGCCTGGTGAGAGGGACACCTGTGTGTCTCTCAATGGAATCACCAATGACAAATACATTTGGTTTTGTGTTTTGCCTTAAGGGCTTGTCAGGTGAGACACTGGTGTGTGAGCTGTCATGTGTTGTGTTCTGCAGAGGAATTGTGTAGCATGCTTGTGTTTGGGAGGTATCTGGTGTTTAGCTATGTTTCTGGTGAGGACCTCCATATATGTAGGTATGTGTGATGTGAGTTTGGGTGGAGTAGGAGGTGAGGTGTGCATGCTGATAAACTGCTCAGTCATATGTACTGACTGGGGTGTGAGAGAGAGTGGATTCAAGGCTCTTAATAGAGTTGCATCTCTCGTATGTTGAATTTGTGTGAACTAGGAGTAGAGGGTTGTGGGTGAACATGAGGCAGTTGCTACAGTGCCTCAGGATGCCCATGTCGACTAAGCTGGCTGGAAAAACTGGGAAATTGTCCATCCATAGTGTTAGGTAAATTTATATGGTCAGGAAAAAAGGTCACACTTGGGAATGGCTAGTGGGTGAGAGGTGTTGGTACCTCTGAGACTAGGCTTAGTGCTTGGCTGACAGTAGAGCAGGGCCATGAAAAACCTCTGGAGGGCCACAAAGTGTTAAGGGAAAATTTAACAAGCAAAATGTTTGCATCTATAACCACCAATGGTAAACACCGCTACATGGCCTTGCATGGTGGTGTTCTACTTGCAAACAAGCTCAAATGCGGGGCTTAAAAGGGTTATTTCTTGTTTTATTTAACTCGCACTAGCCAATAAGGCCACTCTCGTCCAATCACCCTCTGTTAGATGGGATCCAGACAGCACACTCTTCCCACAAGGGGTGTAGAAGGGCCTTCATTAACAAAGATGGCCTGAATTTGATGCTCAGAAGTTACAAAACAGACCCAGGAATAACAAACCTGGAACCAGGCTATGCTACAGCTGAGCTAGTATAATATACAGTAAAAATGTGGCAAAAAAACAGCTTGGACAATTCAGACAGTAGAATGCAATTACAAATTAAAAGTGCAATATAAGAGCAAAAACAGGGACTTGTAGTATCTTGGTGAAGAGCTGGTTTTAGTGCTCAAGTGATTACCAAACCATCTAGATTCAGCAAGTCTGAATCTGGCCTATTCTGTAAAATGCAGAAGTACTAGAAATTCATCACAGTCACAACAACAACAAAAAAAGAAACTCTTTAAATCGGCAGTTCTCAGCTTAGAAGGGTTTAGGCCACACTCTCCCAACACAAGAGTCTAGACCACAAACCTTCCTAATGTAAAACTAATTCTGGAGCCCAAATGTTTAAGCCAGGATTAAGACACTTCAGAATAACAGACACAGTAGGTCTTCAGCCAGCAGTTTCCAGCTTAGAAGGGTGTAGGCTATCCTCTACTGCCACAAGTGTCTTCTACAAGTCTTCCTAATGTAACGTAACTGGTTTGGAACCCAAATGCTTAAACTGGAGCAAAGACACTTGGAACAACAGGTACAATAAACCTGAAGATATCAGTACAGGCAGAAAACGTAGACATTATGCAGATGAATATGAAGGAAAAGTGCAAAATAAGCAAGTCATTGATGACCCAAAATATTTTATAGAGAATTGGGGAAATAAACCAAAAGGAATAGAAACCTCGCCAAAAAAGAATAGACACATTTTGGAGAAATATCTATGAAGACCCCGTGTAACATAGCAAAGATGCTGAATGGATAGAAGTAGTAAAAGTAATAGTAAGAAGTTCCAAATGTACATGATTTGAAATGGGATGAAGTAGCAGCCAGAGAAACAAACAAAATTAAGAAAAACACCTAACTGGAAAACCAGGCCTGGATGCAGTACATAATTTTTGGCTAAAAGTATTAACATTGTTACATAAAGATATAGCCTTGACTAAGAACTACTGATATGTGTATCCCAAACAGACACCAGCCTGGTTAATAGGAAATAATATGATGCTCCTTTTTTCAAACACCACCCATGACATAGGCAAATCTACATTCATACAAAAGCAGTCAAACTATACCAACATAACAAACACTGCACTTCACATATATTGCTATACGTCATACAACACAAGCAACACTACACAAATCATTCAATTCCTGCCTGTCTCTTCTCAAACAAGAAACATATTTACCAAACCATCACTCTCGCTATACAGGCAACCATACAGCTACACAAGTGAAAACAAACCACACCAGCACAATCCCAGCTGCAAGCATCCCACATCACACTCTTACACTCCCAGTTGTAAACACCACACACCACCCATGATCTACCCAATCTCTCCCACTCAAACACCACTTATTTCATCCAAGTCCTGCTGCCCTTCAGATCCCCCCCTGCATGCATTGTCCTTACAACTCCCACCCCCCTCCAAAGATTCAACCCAGATGTTCTATCCCTGCCACCACGTTCACTACTTCCAGTACATCTGTCTCAGACTGCTTCCATCCCCAGCAACCACTTCCATGGCGGCCACCACCACCTCCAGACACAGCAAGACCCCTCCATATCCAGATAACTCAGACTCTGCATCACAGCCCAGAAAAATCATCTCACCTGTCAGACAAACCCGCCCACCCCAAACAGTGGACCCCGAAGGGAATCCCCAAAGTCAACCAACGCAAAAGATACTCCGTAAGAGTGAAATCTGTAAGATATCCTAAAAACTGTAGACCAGTAACTTGCCTTCGGATGTATAAGCTCTATACTGGAATTGATGCTAACAGAGTTTATAGTGGTTTAGAAGATGAAAACTCCAGCAGTAAAACAAAAGAAATCGTCTGTGACAAAGGATCATTTATTGTTAAAAGAAGTCATAATGGAGAATTGTGGGGAAAAAAAAGGTAGAATCCAAGTATGGCATGGATAGATTACAAAAAAGCATTTGACAGAATCCCACATTTAGGAGTGCTTGCAGATTTACAAGATACTCCCAACATTGATAAATTACATTACAGAGACAGTGAAACAGTGGCAAACCACTTTGCATCTAAGCCATGATAAAGGACAAATTATCCCAAGGATAAAAATTCAAAGGGAGAATTTCAGAGCGACTGTCACTGCTGCTCTTTTGTCTTGCCCTTAACCCACTAAGCTGCCTATTTAACATATTGGGTGATGGTTACAATTTGGCTGCCAGACAACAATGGTATAAAGGTTTCTCATCTTTGTGCAGCTGATGTAAAACTGTATAATTTGTCAGATGAGGAGCTGAAGACACAACTGGAAGTGGTCAAAACTGTTCTCAGATAAAAGAATGTCATTTGGTCTTGATAAATGAGCAAAACCAACAAAGTAGGAAAGCTGCGACACCAAGAAAATCAGTCTGTGACAGGAATGTGATATAAAGGAACTTGAGCAGGGAGGAGTACATAAATATTTAGAAATTGATAAAGGATTGACAGTAAAAACATAAAACTCATTAAAGAATATTTTAGAAGACTAAAATTAATACTGAAAATAAGCCCTGACCTCTGGGAACAAAGTTCGTTACAAACCAATTTGCTCTTCCTGTTGTAACTTAACAGTTGTAAGGTCATTGGCCCCAAAAGGTATTTGATTAGTAGGACAGGAAACTAAAAAAAAATGCTTCACTCTTAAAGTTTAAAAATCTGTGTTGTGACGCCCATGCCCTGGTGCAGCAATCAAGGAGCCTCAATCCTTGCCACTAACACCAGGGAGGGCATCTCGTATATGAGGAAAGGATAACAAATACACACAGTAAAGTGCAATTTCCCTTAATAGCACACTGAGATCGCAGTCAGTCCGGGGCTGGTCGCTCCCTTGTTCTCCAGGTCCCCAATAAGACTCCCAACTGGCACAGCTATATGGTCCAGATCTCAATCAGCTGGGCAAGCTAAAATTTCCAGCACCCTCTCAGTCCAACCAGTGCTTCATGTCCCTGCCCAAGTAGCTGACACACACACACTTTGAGATAAGAGTTTATAAAACCACACAGACACTTCTGTGGAAGGCTGGCACAGGCTCTCCAGCTGTGCCCCTTTTAGCCAGACTATATGGTAGTACCACTTGCCACCACCCGGCTAATGTTTATTAGCTACTTAAAGGCCCTTATGAAAGGGTGTCCAATTATTACTGTGCAATATTATCCAATTGGTAAGTGTGACTTAACAGTCGATGCTTATTTGGAGTGACTTGGACAGTAAACTCTCAATATGCAATGTACTGTATAGCTTAAATTATCTGTACACAAAACAGTCGCAGTTAAAAGGTTGTAAAATATTTAATAATAAATAATAAAAACACAAGACAATACTTCTTGCTACACAGTGCTAGTCAAGAGTTCAGAGATCACAGAAAAATACTTAAAATAGTTCAGTTGTACAGTTCTGACATCACAGAAAAACACAGTCTAATCTTTATAGCTATTTCTAAAAGAAAATGCAAGGCTAAGATAACTTGCATATAGAAAACAGAAAGAGTGCTAATGAGTAGACTGGTCAAGACAAAAATGTTCAATGCCTTCTGATTCTCTCTGTTTAAATTGCTATCTTCAGTCCTGATTCCCATTACATTGCTGTAATTTGGACTGGCTGACACAGGGGGTCCTCCCAAAGCTTCTTTAAGTGTCTGGAATGCCTGCTCACATGCTGGGGTCCACACTACCTTATCTGGCCTGTTCGTCCTTGTCAGGTTTGTGAGGGGAGTAGCTATGGTACTATAACTGGGGACGAACTTTCTGTAGTACCCTGCTGTCCCTAAAAATGCCCTCACCTGCTTTTTAGTAACCGGTGCAGGCCATGCCTGAATGGGTTCCACTTTGGCAGGTTCTGGCCTTCTCTTACCACTTCCCACTCTATGTCCTAAGTAGGAGACCTCCTTCATACCCACCTGACATTTGCTTGGCTTAATGGTCAACCCTGCCCTCTGTAGTCTGTCCAGCACCTCCCTGACATGCTAAAGGTGCTCTGGCCAGGAATGGCTGTAGATGACTACCATGTAGGTAAGCAAGGGCAAATCCTCCTGCTAGGATACGATCTACCAGCCTCTGGAAAGTCGCTGGGGCATTCTTCATCCCAAAGGGCATCTTTGTGAACTCATATAAGCAAGAGTCACAAAGGCTGACTTCTCTCTAGCACTGGGAGTAAAGGGCACCTGCCAGTAACCCTTGGTAAGATCGATGGTTGTAAAATACTTAGCTGCTCTAGGGCCTCATCTGTCTTAGGCATGGGGTAAGCACCTGACTCTGTGTGACTATTTAATTTCTTGTAGTCCACACAGAACCTGGTGCTGCCATTCTTCTTTAGCACCAGCACCACGGGGAGGCCCAGGGACTGTTGGACTCTTGAATCACCCCTAGTTCCAACATCTCCTGTACCTCCTCCCTCAGTTTGTTTGACTCTCAGGCACTCTACAAGGGCCTGCCTAATAGGCCTTTAGGGTCCTGTATCCACGTGGTGCTGCACTAGGTGGCTGCACCCTGGTTTCCCAGTGAACATGTCCCCAAGTTCCTGCAACACTGCTCAGATTTCTCGAACTTTGGTAGGAGATAGCTGCTGGGGCATTGCTACCCCTTCCACTGAGGAGATTAGTCCCCAGATCTCCCTTAGACTCCTCCTGCAATCCACTGCAAATCCTCCGTACAAGGGTCTCCCTATCATGGTAAGGTTTCATCATGTTAACATGGTACAGTTTGTGCCCCTGCCGTCTGCCTAACAGTTCTACCTTGTAGTTAACATCACTTACCTTTCTTACCACCTTGTAGGTCCCTCCCAAGCTGCTTGCAGTTTGCTGTGTCTGACAGGAATGAGAACCATTACCTGCTGACCCACAGCATACCCTCTAGCTGGAGCATTCCTGTCACACCACACCTTTTTCTGTTGGGCTTCTGCCAGGTTCTCCTGGGCCAAGCCCATGAGTTCCCTGAGCCTTGTCCTGAGGTTTAGGACGTATGCTACAGCAGACTCCCTGTGAGACTCGCACTCACCTTCCCACTCATCTCTAAATCTAGAAGTCTCCTCACCCTATGCCCATATAGCAACTCAAAGGGTGAAAAACCTGTGGATTCCTGGGGAACTTCTCTAAGCAAACAGGGCAAATATTTATCCCACTCCCCCTTAAACTGATCTGCAAATATCGGTATCATGGGCTTGATTGTAGAGTTTAACCTCTCAACAAGGCCATTAGTCTGGGGATGGTAGGAGGTGGTCTTCATGCGTTTCACCCGACAGGACTTCCACAGACAAGCCAGCAGGTCTGACATGAAATTGGCACCTCTTGTCAGTCAGTGTTTCTTTCGGGAAACCTATCCTTTTGAAAATCTCTAGCAAAGCATTTGCCACCTTCTCTGCCTCAGTGGTGGACAAAGCCACTGCCTCAGGGTATCATGTAGCATAATTCACTACCACTAGGATATACTTTTTCCCTGTGGAACTTTGGGTACTCAGAGGACCCACAATATCCATAGCTACCCTCTGAAATGGCTCCTCAGTCACGGGCAAAGGCATCAAAGGAGCTCTCATCTTGTCTCCTGCCTTGCCTACCTTTTGTCACTGCTCACAGGTCCTGCAGTACCCTGTTACATCTCTGGAAATTCCAGGCCAATAGAAGTTCTGCATAATACGCGTCTTTGTACGTTTTATGCCCATATGACCTGCAAAGGAATATCATGGGCTATGGCTAGAAGTGCCAGATGGTAGGCTCTAGGCACTACCAACTGCTGTACTCTCTCACCTTCTAGCCCTCCCTCAGGGGTCCACTCTCTGTATAGTAACCCGTTGTCCCAGTATACAGATTCCCACTTTCCTTGAGAATCAGGTGCCTCCCTAGCTACCTGCTTCAGGCCTTGCAGTGTAGGGTCTGAGAGCTGAGCCTGTCTCAGCTCTCTCTCCTTGCAACCCTTCCCAACTCCCCTTCCACAGGAAGTCTGGCATCCTCTGACAGTGGTGCCTCACTGTCAGCCTGGGTACTACTACTCACCTCTACCTTTGCAGTCACTCTGTCCAAGGGACCATCAGTGCCCCCAAGCAGCTGTGGCTCACCTTCAGTTTCACTGCAACAGAGTAGCTCCCTCCCTGAAGTAACCACCTTGCCAGTCCTGGCTGCAAGCATGCAGTCTGTGTGGGTCTCCCCCAGGCTAACAGACCCACATGCTTGTCTCCTAGCCTGACTGTGTGTAACTGCCTAAGCACATGGTACTGCCTCATCCAAATCCTTCCCTATCAGGACATCTGCAGGATGGTAGTTCAGTACCCTTGTTGTCTCAAGACAACCTACTATTGGCATTTTGTCTTTCCCACTTACTGGCTCTCTCACCTGTTGTTCCCCACCTTGCCTCTGTGGACATCTGCATGCCACATGGCCCCACTGGTTGCATTCAAAACATTTAACCCTAGCTCCTGGACGTGTACCTGGACTAGTGGCTTCCCCCAGCTACTGACAGATTCTGTTGGGGCAGTCTGTGCTGCCCACCATGGGTTCCTTTAGACCCATGAGCAATACTGGGAGTCCCCCTCCTGTGCAGGGCTTCCCTGCTTGCCAGGTATAGGTCTCCCTTCGTCCCCAACTCAGCTGAAGTAGCACATTGTCTATCCGCTAACCAGATCCTCATGTCCTCAGGCAAAGTGCTAAGGGCTTGATCCCTCACCAGAAGGTCTGCCAGCCCTTCAAAAGTGGTGACCTGACATCCACTCATCCACCTATGGAAATAAGTGCTCAATTCAGCAACATATTCAAACACACTTTCATCTTCTTGCGTCTATGCTCACGAAACTTTTTCCTATACGTTTCAGGTGTTAGCTTGAAAAACTCTAATAGACATTTTTTTTACAGCAGTATAATCAAAACATGCAACGTCAGACATTTTAGACAATACAGTTACAGCTTTACTATGGAGTAAGGGGGTCAGGAACCGTACCCAGAGCCCTTGGTCAACTTTATGCTGTCTACATACCCTCTCAAGCATATGAATGAAACTATCAAAATTATCCCCCTCTTTTAAGAAATTTCTGACCTTTTGTGCTTCTGGGGTTCAGCATTTCCCTCTCGTGCTTCCTCTACCGCTCCATTTCCTCAGCTTCCAGATGTAGCAGTTTCTCATTTTCCTCAACCTGTAGACTCCTCAGTCTCTGAGCTGCTTCTATTTCCAAACACCTGGCCTCCAACTCAAGTCTCTTTAGCTCCAGCTGGATAAGTCCACTGCAGAAAGGTTGAGCTGTCCATTCTCCGAGGGTATTATATCTCCACTGCCAGTCTGATTGTCCTCCTGGTTGCTGTTTTCTGATGCAGCTGTAACCAAGGCTGCAGTCAGATCTGCCTTGGTCAGGTTTCCATGCACCAGTCCCCTAGCCTGGCACATCTCCGCCAGCTGGCTCCCTGTCAGCTTTCCATCTGCTGACATACTGCCTGCTCACCCTGACTAACTAAGCTAATAAAAGAAATAAAACAATTGTGATCTGAGCTATTCACTGCGCGGCTGATGAGTACAAAACACCTTCAAAGCTCATTGTACACAAGCTACAGGAATTCACTCTACCACTGCAATCCAGTTAGTATTTGCCAGCTAATTAATATGTGATGTGGATATCCCACCGCTGCCAAACAAATTAATATGTTGTGGATATCCCAACCGCTGCCACCAATTAATATGTGATGCCCGTGCCCTGGCCCAGCAATCAAGGATCCTCAATCCTCACCACTAACACCAGAGAGGGCATTTCATATATGAGGAAAGGATAACAAATACACACAGTAAAGTGCAACTTCCCTTAAGAGCACATAGAGATCAGTCAGTCCAGGGCTGGTCGCTCCCTTGCTCTCCAGGTCCCCAATAAGACTCCCCACTGGCACAGCTTTTGGGTCCAGATCTCAGCCAGCTGGGCAAGCTAAAATCTCCAGCACCCTCTCTGTCCAACCAGTGCTTCGTGTCACTGCCCAAGTAGCTGACACACACACACTTTGAGATAAGAGTTTATACAAGCACATAGACACTTCTGGGGAAGGCTGGCACAGGTTTTCCAGCTGTGCCCCTTTTACCCAGACTGTACGGTAGTACCATTTGTCACCACACAGCTAATATTTATCAGCTACTCAAAGGCCTTTATGAAAGGGTGTCCAGTTATTACTGCGCAATATTATTATCCAATTGGTAAGTGTGAATAAACACTCAAGGCTTATTTAGAGTGACTTGGACAGTAAACTCTCTAAATGTGTGATATACTCTCGAGCTTAAATTATCTCTACACAAAACGGCCACAGTTGAAAGGTTTTACAATCTTTAATAATAAATAATAAAAACACAAGATAATACTTCTTACTACACAGTGCTAGTCAAGAGTTCAGAGATCACAGGGAATTACTTAAAATAATTCAGTAGTACAGTTCTGACATCACAGAAAAACACTTGAGTCTAATCTGTCTAGTTTCTAGCTATCTTTAAAAGAAAACAAAACACTAGTCTAAGATAACTTGCGTATAGAAAACAGGCAGAATGCTGATGAGTTGGATGGTCAAGACAAAAATGCTTAATGACTTCTGATTCTCTGTTTAAATTGCTATCTTCAGTCCTGTTTCCCATTACATAATTTTTTACACTTTCTGGGGTTCCCAGGCTGACATATACTACATTCTTTTGTTATCTTGCACCTGCAGGAAACTACAGCCATAGAAGACATTCCACATGTAAACTCTAGTAATTATTCCTTAAGTTGAAACCATAGGCAGGATGCTTCACTCCACACTCATTGACTCCAAATTTTAACTTCAAAGGGACAGACATGAAATAATTTTAACTTCAAAGGACAGACAAGAAATGCTTGACTTCGCTTTCTTTACAGCAGAGGGCAATGTTGCTACATTGTTTTAAGTTCACATTTCATAGCTTATTTCATTTCAGAAAACAAGTTTTGTAGATGTTCTTCGTCTCACATTGCTGCAGTCATAACCTGTGGGTAGTCCGCTGTCCTCGGTCGGCCCGAATACCAAAGAGTTAGGCTGGCGTCGGTCATGTGCGCCCGAGCTGGACGTAGTAGTACTTAAGCGCATGACCGACGCCATATCCTCAGTCTTTCTTGCCGCGTGGTCGAAGCAGAAGCAGCGTTTGCAAGTGCCGGCGTTCTGAAATTTTCAGTTTTCGAGTTTCAGACCAAGACCAAGTTGGGCTAAGTACCCGTTGGGGAAAATTTTGTCTTTTCTTGCCTCAGTTAATCCGGATGTCAGAAAAAGTTAATAATTGTATTTCTTGTGGAAACGGATACCTCATAGGGACTATCATTCTCTCTGTATTCCTTGCTTAGGGCCTGAACACGACGTGAAAAAGATAAATCCTTAAGGTCTAAACCGGATGAGTGGATCTCCGCCTGTTGCGGGCGGTTCTATGGAATCTACGGTTGAATCTGTGGATCCAGCCGAGGTCTCGGCTGAATCCCAGGGGGAACCTTTAATTTTGCAGGAGTTGGCCTCTCAGGAGTTAGATCAGGCCGAGGGTGCTTCTCAAGTTTCTGTGGTTCCATCCTTACAAAAGGTTATTAGGCCTTCTACTTCAGTCACTAAAGGCCCTGCTAAGGCTAGACCTGGTATTTCTGGTTCGGGCCACAGCCCTGGATGTTCTTCATTCCACATTGCTGCAGTCCTAACTATTGGGGTAGTCCGCTGTCCAGTCGGAATACCAGAGAGTATGGTCAGGGCGCGACTGACGCCAGTACGTCAGGGTACTAATGCGCATGACCACGCCATATCCTCAGTCTTTTGCCGCATGGTCCGATGCAGAAGCAGTTTTGCGAGTGCAGGTTGGCGTTCTGAAATTTTCTGAAGTCGGAGTTTCAGACCGAATCAGAGTTGGCTAAGTACCCCGAACATTTTGGTTTTTCTTGCCTCAGTATTTAACCGGATGTCAGAAAAAGTGAATAACTGTATTTCTTGTGGGAAACAGATACCTCATAGGGATTACCATACCTTGTGTATACCTTGTTTAGGGCCTGAGCACGACGTTGTTGGATGCCGCTCTTGTGCTAGGTTTAACAAACGCACTATTAAGAGGAGGTTAGACTGTGCCAGGTTAGTGTTTGGGAAGCGTTGCAATTATAAAATGCCGTCGGATGCTCCGGCCGCCGCCTTTCCAGAGAAGCAAGGACAAACAAAGCCTAGGGTTGATGAACCAGCAGTCCCGGACGTCGGTTCTTTAGAAGGCTCAGTGGAGCCAGAGGTTTTGCCAGGAGTTTCTTTGGTGTCTCAGGCAGAGACTTTACTGTTACAGGATGTGCCTTCTCAGGAGGTAGGCCAGGCTGAGGGGCTTCTCAGGTAACTGCTCTTCCCTCTCTTCCCAAGGTAGTTAGAGCCTCCTTCTGTTTCCAAAACTTCTTTGAGAGGTAGGCCAAGTTTAGCTTCAGTGGGGGCTTCTCCTAGCACTTCAGGTTCTGTGCCTAAGAAACATATGCTTAAAATGGCAGAATATTTGATTACTATGATTAGAGGTTCTATGCCCCCTCCTGATAAGAGGCCTAGGGTGGAACCTGAGTTTGATAGTTTTGAACAGTGTTCAGAGGCTTCTGAGTCTTCATGAAGATTTGCAGGAGTATCCTCCTTATTCTGATTCTGATGTGGATGATTCCACTCCTACAGCTTCTCCTCCTGAGGATTTCTCATTTTCAGAGACTCTGCATTCCATGAGGGAGCACTTTAAATGGGGAAGGCCAGGATTACTCTGATTCCAGGAAAAGGCTTAGGGAATTCTTGTTTTTACCCCAGCATAGGCCCTTAGCTATACCTCCTGTATTGAATGTGGTGGAAGATGTTTTTGCAGAGGCTTCCCTGAACCCTGATTCTTTGCCTCCTGCTCCTGTTAAACCTGATAGGTACTATAGGGTGCCTGAAGCTCATAAGTATCTTTTAAGAGTCCTAGGGCAGACCCGAAACTGTTTCTCAGGGACCTAAAGGTGTTAAGGCCTCTGTGGTTAAAAACCCTGTTCCCACTGATAAAGAGGCAAGGGCTTTGGATAGATGGGGAAAGAAAGTGTATACTTCTTCCACTTTAGCCATGTGGGCGTTGAATTGTCAGTTTCACATGCTAAAATATCAAAATTATCTCCTTTCACAACTGAAATCTAAGGTGGATGCTTTGGAAGGTATTGAGTGTAAAGAGTTGCTGGATTTAGTTCATGTGTCTGAACAAGTGGGTAAGCATTCTTTGCAATGTGGTTTTGATGCTGTACAGGCCTCCTCGAGGGTGGCTGCCACTAGTTCTGTTCTTCGCAGGCATGCCTGGTTGAGGGATCAGAATTTAGCTGAGCATGTTAAGACAAGGATTTTGGATGCTCCTTTACAGTCTGATGTGTTGTTTGGTTCGCCTGTGGAAGCTGTTTTAAAGAAAATGGAGGACAAAGCTAAGTCTATGCAAACTGTTAAAGATTTTTGCAGGTGCAGCCACAGAAGATTAGTAGAAATTGGCCTACTAAGGGATGGACATATCCTGCTTATGATTCCCAGTCTAGGGGTAGGTCTAGACGTGGTAGGGGCAGAGCTCAAGGTTCTTTTAGGCCTAGAACAGGGAGTTCACCTGCTCAGACTTCTGGTGAGGGCAGGGGTCAGTCCTTTCGTCACCAGACCCAATGACCTGGCCTTTCAGCTGCCAGTAGATTCTCGCCTGGCAGCTCCTTTGGGAGGAAGACTGTCTCTTTTCAAAGAAAATTGGGATTTAATTACTCAAGACAGATGGGTGTTGGATATCATTCACCACGGTTACAGGTTTTATTTCCATACATTGCCCCTTTCAAAGGCATGCCAGACGTTCCTCCTCCACAAAGGAAAGAGGCTCACAAGCAAATTTCTCTGTTACTCCAAATAGGGGCCATTCAGCCAGTCCCTGTATCAGAAAGGGGCCTAGGATTTTATTCTCGCCTGTTCCTAGTACCAAAGAAGGGGAACACGTGGAGACCAATTTTGGATTTATCTATCCTCAACACTTATCTGGACATTCCCAAGTTCAAGATGTTGACGTTACAACAGCTTTTACCTCTGCTGGGCAAAGATCACTGGATGGTAACTTTAGATCTCAAGGAAGCTTACCTTCATGTGCCTATAAGACTACGTTGCAGGAAGTATCTGCGTTTTCGAGCTGGAAATTCTCATTATCAGTTCTCTGCATTGCCCTTTGGCTTATCTACTGCCCAGAGTATTCACAAAGGTTCTGGCTCCAGTGATAGCTTACTTCAGGCTAAAAGGAATTCAAATCTATCCTTACTTGGACGACTGCCTGATTCTGGCTCAAGAAAAGGAAGACCTTCTGCAGCATCTGGAATATGTTATAGCATTGCTAAGATGCCTAGGGTATTCTGTGAACGAAATAAAGTCCAGTCTAGTACCCTCTCAAGACATGTGCTTTCTGGGTGTGAGACTGAATACAGCAGCCCAGATGGCCTTTTTAACCCCGGACAAACAAAAGAGTCTATCCCTTTACTTCCATCAACTATCTCATCAGTCCGCTGACTGCAAGGACAGTCCTTCAAGCATTAGGGTTCATGGCATCTTGTATTCTGGTGCTTCCCAATGCCAAACTGCATATGAGGAAGCTGCAATGGTATCTCAAAATGTATGGACACAGCACTGCCAGGATTTGGACACTGTCATTCAAATAATACCTTGCCTTCAAAAAGAATTTTTGTGGTGGGCTCAGGAATGTCACCTAAACAAGGGACTCTCTGTGACCGCCAGAGGCGAGTCAGATTTTAACGACAGATGCCTCGGACATTGCTTGGGGAGCTCATCTAAATGGAAAGTGGATACAAGACAAGTGGCCTGCCAGACTACAGCATCTACATATCAACATGAAGGAGATGTTAGCAGTCCAGTTTGCATTAATGGCTTTCAAGGAGTTACTTCTTCCAGGGCAGGTGTTGATTCTAACAGACAACACAACTGTCATGTGGTACATCAACAAACAAGGGGAACACATTCTTATCCTCTATGCAGGCAAGCAATGATTTTATGGGTGACTGCGCCAGCTTACAACTAACTCTTCAGGCAAGGTTTCTGCCGGAGCACAGAACTCCTTAGCAGATGTGTTAAGCAGACAAATCATGGATCCCCACGAGTGGAAACTGGATCTTCATGTATTTCAGAAATTGACAGTGTCATGGGGAACTCCAGACATAGATCTGTTCGCTTCTCCACTAAACCACCAGCTGCCAAAGTTTTGCACAAAGGGGTTTCATCACACAGCTTGGAAAGTGGATGCTCTTTCTTTCAGTTGGAAAAATCTTCATGTGTATGCCTTTCCACCTCTGCCTCTTCTTCCAAAGGTGCTCTTAAAGGTCAGACAAGACAAGCCAAGGATGATTTTAATAGCTCCAGATTGGCCTCGCAACACTGGTACCCACTGCTAAGGAGTCTGGTAAGGAAGCCTCCATGGCCTTTACCTTTGATTCCACATCTGTTATCTCAGAAGGACGGTCATCTGCTCAATGTCAAGCTTCACTCTCTTCATCTAACAGCCTGGCATATTCTGTGTTGAAACACAGCAGGTCTCAACTTCCTCAGCAAGTTTTAAATGTGATTATGGAAGCTAGAAGACCTAGTACAAGGAAAGTGTCACGAGAAAAATGGAAGAGGTTTTATTTTGGAGTACAGCAAAGAATTTGGAGATTTCTGAGCCTAATTTGAGTGTGGCTCTTCAATATCTTACTGAGTTATTGGACAAAGGTTTGTCCTTCTCTTCCATTAAGATTCATGCTGCAGCAATTTCAGCTCACTATGATTGTGACCCACCATTGTTTTCGATCCTTTGTTCAAGCAGTTTCTTAGAGGGGCAAAGAATATAAGACCCCACGTAGAGCTCCTACTCCTGCTTGGGATCTCAATTTTGTGTTGGAAAACTTACTCTACAACCTTTTGAGCCTCACGGCTACTGCTGAATTGAAATACTTGTCATGGAAGACTGCTTTTCTGTTGGCTATTACTTCTGCAAGAAGGGTGTCTGAGTTGCAGGCCCTTATGGCAGTAGAGCCTTTTGATTTTCCATAAGGATAGGGTATCACGCACTAATCCTTCCTTTATGCCTAAGGTGGTTTCTAGTGTGGCTTTAAACCAAACTATTCATTTGCCTACTTTTATGCAGACCCCCAAAATAAAGGGGAAAAGATTTTGCACACTTTAGATGTACACAGGCAATTGCTATTATTTAAGCAGGACTAAGGATTTTAGGCAGTCTCAGCAGTTGTTTGTTTCTTTTGCTTTGAGTTCGCAGGGCAAGCCTGTGTCAAAACAAACTATTTCTAGGTGGATTGGGTTTTGCATTGCATTTTGTTATTCCCATCATGGCAAGGAGATTCCAGCTGGGATTAGGCCTCATTCCACTAGGGCTACTGCCACTTCAACAGCATTTCTAAGGGGTGGCAACTAAGGATATTTTGGAGGCAGCTACTTGGAGTTCAGTGCATACTTTCTCTAAGCATTATCACCTTCCTCTCTACTCTAAGTCTAGGGCTGGTTTTGCCACAGCTATTTTGCAAGGCATGTTGTCAGCTCCTGCTTCTTTATGATTTGCCAGCCTCCCTTACCTCTGCTTTGGGATTCTACCCAATAGTTAGGACTGCAGCAATGTGGAATGAAGAACATAGTACAGTTTTGTACCTACCATAAATGTAGATGTTCGAGGATCCACATTGCTGCAGTCCAATTTACCCTCCCTCCTTCCCTCTGTGTTTAGGGGTGGTTGTGTAGGTGAGGTTATATGCTGCTATTTTTGTATATATTTTTGTATATATTGTACATATTTTTGGTGCAGGTATATTGGGCCTTGTCTTTTTAGGGTCTTCTGACATCTGGGGCAAGAAAAGACTGAGGATATGACGTCGGTCCTGCGCATTAGTACCCTGACGCATTGACGCCAGTCTAATGCCCTGACCGACGCCATATACTCTGGTATTCGGGCCGACTGGACAGCGGACTACCCCAATAGTTAGGACTGCAGCAATGTGGATCCTCGAACATCTACATTTATGGTAGGTACAAAACTGTACTTTCTTCGGGTTCTGTTCCTAAAAAGCATATGTTGAAAATGGCAGAGGATTTGATTACTTTGATCAGAGGTTCTATGCCCCCTCCAGAGAAGAGGCCTAGGGTGGAGACAGATTTAGAGGGAATGGAACATTCCTCAGATTACTCTGAGTCCTCCGCTGAGGATATTCAGGATTTTCCTCCCTATTCGGATTCGGATGCAGAGGATTCCTGTCCTTCTGCTTCTCCTCCAGAGGATTTTTCCTTTTCCGAAACCTTGCATTTCAAGTGGGAAGGTCAGGATTTTTCAGATTCTCGTAAGAGGCTTATGGAATTTTTGTTTTTGTCACAACATAGACCTTTGGCAATTCCCCCTGTTTTAGATGTTATTCAGGATGTCTTTTCTGAAGCTTCCCTTAATCCTGATTCTTTACCCCCTGCCCCTGTCAAACCAGACAGGTATTACAGAGTTTCAGAGGCGCATAAATATTTGTATAAGAGCCCTAGAGCTGACCCGGAAACTATTATCCAAGGGCCTAAGGGTGTCAGGGCTTCTGTGGTTAAGAATCCAGTTCCTTTGGATAAAGATTCTAGAGCGTTGGATAGGTGGGGTAAAAAAGTGTACACCTCTTCTACGTTAGCTATGAGGGCTTTAAATTGCCAATTCCATATGCTGAAGTATCAGAACTTTCTGTTAGGTCAATTGAAATCTAAGGTAGATGCTTTATCTGAGGGTATAGAGTGTAAGGAGTTGCAGGACTTGGTTCATGCTTCAGATCAGGTTGGTAAACATTCCCTGCAGTGTGGCTTCGATGCCCTTCAGGCTTCTTCCAGGGTAGCTGCTACTGGTTCAGTTATTCAGACATGCCTGGCTTAAAGATCAAAATTTGTCAGAACATGTTAAAGCTCGGATTTTGGATGCTCCTTCAATCTGAAGTTCTTTTTGGTTCCCCTGTGGAGTCAGTTTTGAAAAAATGGAAGACAAAGCTAAGTCTATGCAGACAGTTAAGGAATTTTTGCAAGTGCCCCTAAGTTTAGCAGGAATTGGCCTGCTAGAGGATGGTCTTACCCTTCTTCAGATTTTCAGTCTAAGGGCAGATCTAGACGTGGTAGGGGCAGGGCTCACGCTCAGGGTTCTTTCAGACCTAGGACTTGGAGTTCTCCTGCACAATCTTCTAGTGAGGGCAGGGGTCAGCCTTATCGTAAACAGACCCAATGACCTGTACCTCCAGCTGCCAGATCCTTCCTTTCTGGCAGCTCCTCTAGGAGGAAAGTTGGCACTTTTCAAGCAAAATTGGCATTTGGTCACCCAGGACAAATGGGTGTTGGACATAATAAATCAAGGCTACAAGTTTTATTTTCACACTTTTCCCCCTTTCAAAGGCATGCCAGATGTACCTCCTCGGCAAAGGCTAGAGGCTCAGGAACAAATTTCTTTGCTTTTACAGATGGGGGCAATCCAGGTGGTACCTACGTCAGAAGAAGGCCTAGGGTTTTATTCTCTATTCCTAGTGCCAAAGAAAGGAAACACTTGGAGGCCAATTCTGGATTTGTCCATTCTCAATACATACCTAGACATTCCAAAGTTCAAGATGTTAACATTACAGCAACTTCTGCCTCTGCTAGGCAAAGATCACTGGATGATAACTCTGGATCTCAATGAAGCCTATCTTCACATTCCTATCAGGCCCAGCTGCAGGAGATTCCTGCGGGCTGGCACTTCTCATTATCAGTTCTCTGCATTGCCCTTTGGTTTATCTACTGCACCCAGGGTGTTCACAAAGGTTCTGGCTCCTGTAATAGCTTTCTTAAGGCTGAGGGGAATTCAGATTTATCCTTATCTGGACGATTGCCTGATTCTTGCTCAAGACAAAGACAAGTTACTTCAACAGCTACAGTATGTAATGGCAGTTTTAAGGTGCCTAGGGTATTCTGTGAATGAAACAAAGTCCAGTCTAGTACCCTCTCAGGACATGTGCTTTCTGGGTGTAAGACTGAATACAGCCTCTCAGATGGCTTTTCTGACCCCGGACAAAGAACTCTTCACCTCTACTTCCAGCAATTATCAATACGGTCCAGGCTGACTGCAAGGACAGTCCTTCAAGCCTTGGGGTTCATGGCATCTTGCATTCTGGTACTTCCCAATGCCAAACTGCATATGAGGAAGCTACAATGGTATCTCAAAAGTGTATGGACTCAACACTGCCACGATTTGGACACTGTCATTCCAATAATACCGTGCATCCAGAAGGAATTCTTGTGGTGTGCACAGGAATGTCACCTAAACAAGGGACTCTCTGTGACCCGACCAGAGGCGAGTCAGATCTTAACGACGGATGCCTCAGACCTGGCTTGGGGAGCACACTTCAATGGGAAATGGATTCAAGACACGTGGCCTCCCAAATTACAGCATTTGCATATCAACATGAAGGAGATGTTAGCAGTCCAGTTTGCCCTGATGGCTTTCAAGGGCCTACTTCGACCAGGACAGGTGTTGATTCAAACAGACAACACTACAGTCATGTGGTACATCAACAAGCAGGGGGGGACCCATTCTTACCCTCTTTGCAGACGAGCTATGATATTGTGGGAGACTGCTTTGGGGTTGCACATCACTTCAGGTTTCTGCCAGGAGCACAGAACTCCTAGCAGATGTATTGAGCAGACAAATTGTGGATCCCCACGAGTGGAAATTGGATCCTCAGGTATTTCAACAGTTGACAGTGGCTTGGGGAACTCCAGACATAGATCTGTTCGCTTCTCCTCTAAATTTCCAACTACCAAAATTTTGCACAAGGATATTTCACCCAAAAGCTTGGAAAGTGGACGCCTATCTTTCAGTTGGAACAACCTTCACGTCTATGCTTTTCCTCCTCTGCCTCTCCTTACCAAGGTACTCTTGAAAGTCAGGAGGACAAGCCTTGCATGATTTTAATAGCACCAGATTGGCCACGCCAGCACTGGTATCCTCTGCTGAGAAGTCTAATTCAGGAGCCTCCTTGGCCTTTACCACAGCTTCCTCGCTTGTTGTCCCAGTCAAGCAGTCATTTGCTCAATGTCAGGGTGCAGTCCCTGCATCTAACCTGGCGTATTCTGTTTTAGAGCCTGTGGGTTCTCAGCTTCCCCAGCAGGTTTTGGATGTCATTTTGGAAGCTAGGCGGCCTAGCACTAGAAAAGTTTATGCTGATAAATGGAAGAGATTTTTCTTTGGAGCACAACAAAGGATTTTGATGTCTCGGTACCTAATTTGAGTTGTACACTGCAGTACCTTACTGAATTACTGGACAAGGGTTTGTCGCTTTCCTCTGTGAAGGTTCATGCTGCAGCCATTTCTGCTCACTATGATTGTGACCCTCCTTTATTTTCTCACCCTTTGTTTAAGCAATTTCTTAGAGGGGCAAAATATAAGACCCCCAATGAGCTCCTACTCCTTCCTGGGATCTCAATTTTGTGTTGGAGAAGCTTACTTTGCCTCCTTTTGAACCTGCAGCTACGTCTGAATTGAAGTTTTTGTCTTGGAAGACTGCCTTTTTGTTGGCCATTACTTCTGCCAGAAGGGTATCTGAATTGCAGGCTCTCATGGCAGTTGAACCATTTCTAATATTCCATAAGGATAGAGTTTCTTTGCGTACTAACCCTACTTTCATGCCAAAAGTGATTTCTAATGTGGCCTTGAACCAGTCTAATCCATTTGCCTACCTTTTATGCTGATCCCCAAAATAAGGGGGAAAAAATCTTGCATTCTTTGGATATACACAGGCAGTTATGTTATTATTTGAGCAGAACTAAGGAGTTCAGACAGACTCAACAGTTATTTGTTACTTTTGCTTTGGGTTCACAAGGGAAAGCTGTTTCAAAGCAGACTATTTCAAAGTGGATTGGTAATTGCATTGCTTTTTGTTATTCTCATCATGGGAAGAATGTTCCTGCTGGTATTAGACCCCATTCCACTAGGGCTACGGCCACTTCTACTGCTTTTTTGAGGTGTAGCTACTAGGACATTTTGGAAGCAGCTACTTGGAGTTCAGTTCATACTTTTACTAAGCATTATCATCTCCTCTTTTCTCCAAGTCCAGGGCTGGGTTTGCCACTGCAGTCTTACAGGGCATGTTAGCAGCCCCTAATGCCTTTAGTTTGCCAGCCTCCCTTTTGCTTTGCTTTGGGATTCTACCCACAGGTTATGACTGCAGGAATGTGAGACGAAGAACATAGTACAGTTTTGTACCTACCATAAATGTAGATGTTCGAGGATCCACATTGCTGCAGTCCTATTTTCCTCCCTCCTTCCCCTCTTTGGTTTGGGGTGTTGTTGTTGTTTGTTATTATTGTTCCTTGGGGATAATTATTATATTTTTCTCCTTTTGTGGCTCTGGCTTTTCTTTTAAGGCCTTCTGACATCTGGGGCAAGAAAGACTGAGGATATGGCGTCGGTCATGCGCTTAAGTACTACTACGTACTGATGTCCGCTCCGGGCGCACATGACCGACGCCAGCCTAACTCTTTGGTATTCGGACCGACCGAGGACAGCGGACTACCCACAGGTTATGACTGCAGCAATGTGGATCCTCGAACATCTACATTTATGGTAGGTACAAAACTGTACTTTTCCATTCATATTTACAAATGACAGCGGAGGTATGGCCTCCTCGGAATTGATGGCAAGTAGTTGTAGGATTGCATACATGTCTGCTGACTTCATAGTGAAAGCTTTGAAACATGAGAACAAATCAAAGATGACTTCCTGCTTAATATATCTGAAGCATATCTGTGTCAAGTAGGAATGGAAACCAAACCAGAAATAGATAAAAAAAAAAAAAAATCAGGCAGCAACTGAATATGCCAAAAAATAAAAGAAAGAATGTAGGGAGAACGATCAGGTGAGAAGGCAAGAAATATGATAAAAGCATAAATACAGTTGCAAGTATAGAAAACTCCTGGAACACCCTCATGTTGATCAGGATCAGATGCAGGAACGATTAGGAGGAGGTGAATTTAAACTAAAAGACGAAAGGGTTAATATTAGCAGCTCAGGATAATAATGTCCATTGAACATGTGGGAGCAACAGACAAATGCATGTCCTGTAAAGTAGAAATGGAAATTGTTGCACATCATCTTATTGCTGGGTGTGATGCACTTATGGCAGAGAGTTTGCATACTGAAAGGCTTAATAATGTGGCAAGACTGTTGGATTGGAAGCTGTGCAAAAATTACAGTTTGAGTAGCCAAGACGTATTGGAAACCTAAGCCGCACCATATTATACAGCATGATAGTTTTATATTACATGGGATCACCCATTACCAGCAGTTCAAAACAATTGAGAAAACCAGATATAGTAGTCCCATGAAAAGAAGATAAAAGTAACATTGATCATTGAAATTGCTACACCCAGTGATTAAATTTATTGTGGGTAGAGAGAGAGAGACAAATTAAATTACTTGGATTTGCAGGCAGAAATGAGGGCATTCTGGAAGAGGGATACCCAGACAGTTCCAATAGTAGTAGGAACAATGGGTCTTGTAACAAATTTACAGTCTTGTTTAGATACATTACCGATACATGTGACTTCATAGGAATTGCAAACAGAGTGAATTCTGGGCACATTGAGGTTAGCCAAAAGTGCTACTCATAGCACCCACAAAGACTTAAATAACAGTAATTTCACAAACTTTGATCATACTTGGACATAGGAATGGGGTCCATTCCTATCATGGCATTAGAAACCCTAAACACTTGGAAAAATTTAAACTGGAGAACTTACTATAGAGATTCAAACCCTGAAACCAGAGCTTGATGTTTGATGTTTTGCTGACTTTTTCAAACCTACTTCATGTGATGAGATGAGTTTAAGTAATGTAGTGTGCTTTCCTATCTGAATCATTGTTCACATTTTTGGGCCTTATTTTAATAAAAGGTTTTGCAAGCTTTTTATTAAAAATGCAGCACATATAAATTTAAACTGCCCTTTGGTGACATCACCTGTGGGATAGAATGAGGTGAATTCATAGATGTCAGTGGACACTTTTTTTCACTCATACTTGGTGCTGTATCCAGTAAAGTCTGTGGATGCACCTAATGCTTTTCCTCTGCTGATGTTACTGAAGTTAAAGTTCATTGTTTACACTCAGTGGCATCAGTGAATGGAAAATAGAAGTTTATACTTTGAATGCAATATATAGTACGTATATGTAATTAATATATATGCGTGTGTGTGTATATGTGTGTGTGTGTGTGTGTGTATATATATATATATATATATATATATATATATATATATATATATATATATATATAAATAAATACATATGTGCTTGTTAAAGAGAAACATCTGTTCAGCAGTTAATGCACAGTTTTTTATTCATCAGCAGATTACTTTAAAAGAACTGTTGGCCACAGGTCATGATGAAAATGACTGTGGAAAAGTCAGGGTTAATTTTGGGAATTTGGGACAGTTGTAGGTAACTGGTTATATATTTTTTTTATACGTCTTTATTAAATTAACACTTGGAAACATAGGCACATATACATTGATAGAAAACAAACCATATTTAATGTTTTTCATGTGCGTACATTATACATTACATATGTTTTTTCTTTCTTTAGTACAACTCTCATTTAGTCCAACATTATATTAATTCCTCTATTTTTGCTTTCCCTTAAACCTCAGGCCTCCTCCTGAACATTATTTTGCATTGTTCCCACAATTTCTATTTGTTTCTATGTAATTTGCTCCCTCACTTTTCTAAAGGTCCTATCTCCTTTGTTATAGCCACTTGGTCCCCTAATATTTCTGACAGAGTATTCTGTAGGGAGATTTTTAAAATGTCTACTCATTATACTCCCAAAACATATGATGTTCTTTGTGTTTTACTGTTGCAGTCATCACATTTGGGTTATCGGCCTGCAGGTAGCCCTCAGTCAGCCCGAATACCGGAGACTTGGTATTTATGCGTCGGATGCTGTCGCTCCATGACTGATGTCAGGTCATCAGGGGTATAAAAACAGGCAGCCGATACCATTACACCAGTCTTACTTGCCGAGGAGCCCGAAGCAGAAGCAGTTAGCAAGTGCTGGTCGGCCGCTACCCGAGTTTTCGTTTATGAATCAAATCATTCTGTAGTCTTCTAAAACTAAGTACCCTGTTGGGGATTCTTTTTTCTTGCTCTAACCGATGTCAGAAAAAGTTAACAATTGTCTTGCCTGTGGAAAGCAAATACCACACCGAGATTTTCTTTCTTACTGCGTCACCTGTTTAGGCCCAAACCACAACATTCCTCGCTGTTGGTTTTGTGCCGTGTTCAGCGCCTGAGCCGTTCATCATCGGGCCCTTTTTGTCGCTAAATACTTTTGCTCTCAATCTCCGTATTCCAAAATGGCTTCAGTAAGCTATCCGACTACCGATGTTCTTTAAAAAACATAAGGATAAAGACAAAGACAGACCGCAAAGATCGAAAGCTGCTGACGACACTTCCGTTAAGCTAGTCGCCAGTTCGTTGGTACTCGGTGAGGCACTTTTTGATGCTCGCTTCAGTGGGTTCGCAGGCCTCTACCGAGACCCATTCGGAGTCCGGTGTGCCGCGAGACTCTTTGACTATGGAACCTGTGGATATCTCTACCTTGGATGGGTCTGGAGCCTCTGAGCAGGCACCGGCTTCTGAGGATGTGCTTCACACTACTGATGTTCAACACAAACTGCCTTCAGTTCTGTCTAAAACTACCAAGTTTCCAAGTCCAAGAGTATGTGCTATGCCTAGAAAACTGAAGACCAAAACACAGGCACCTGCTCCCTTGCCACAACATCAAATGCTTAGAATGGCAGAATAACTTATTTTACTAATTAGGGGAATTCAGCTTTCCCCTGCTAAGAGAAAGAGACCAGTCCCCAGCAGCTTCAACAGACCAAGAGTCATACTCTGAGGTATCTGATTATGAAGACATGCCCTTGTCTGCTTATGAGGATTCCGATTGTAGAGGAATCTTTTTCCTGTGCTTCTCCTCCATAGGGTTTTTCTTTAAGAGAGCATTTCCATTGGGATTGCCAAGACTATCCTCAGTCCAAAAAGAGACTCAGAGAATTTCTACATTTGCCATAACACAGGCTTTTAGCAATACCCCCAGTCCTGGAACTTGTTGATGATGTTTTTATGCAATCCAGTCTTACTCCTGATACTTTACCCCCTGCCCCTAGGAAACCAGACTGGTACTACAGAGTACCTGACTCATAAATTTATTTTCAGAAATCCTACTGCTGACCCAGAGATCATTTCCCAGGGGCCTAAAGGTACCAAGGCAACTACAGCTAAGAATCCCACCCCTTTGGACAGGGATTCCAGACCTTTTGACAGATGGGATAAGAAAGTATATACCACTGAAACTCTTGCCAATAGGGCTTTGAATTGTCAATTTCATATGCTGAAGTACCAGCAACATATATTATGGAACTTGTTAAGCAAAAAGTAGCAACCTTACAGACTGTGCAGAAAGTAAAGAATTGCAGGAGCTTATGCACTCTGCAAACCAAGTCAGCAAGCATACATTGCAGCGAGGCTTTGACGCCCTAGAAGCATCTTGCAGGGCAGCAGTCACTGGTCCTGTACTGGGAAGGCATGCCTGGCTTAAGGAGCAGACCTTGCCAGACCATGTCAAATCAAAGTTATTAGATGCTCCTTTGAACAAGGACAATCTGTTTGGCACCAAAGCAGAAGAGGTTCTTAAAAAGATGGAAGAAAAAGCTAAATTAGGCAGACAGTTAAAGAATTCAAGTACAGCCTCCTAGATTCAGTAGGCATTGCCCCTCGAAACACTGGTCCTTTCCAGCCTCCTCCAGACCATCTCAAACTAGACCCAGGGGAAACGGACCACCCAGCCTTCAGTCTCAGGATATGCAGAGATCTAAGCAATGGAGTGCCCCACCCCCAAAAGAGGGAGTGCTAAGCCACCTCTTTACAGAAAGAACTCACAATGACTTCTCTACTCCACTCCCCACCTCTGCCCAACTGCTTGTGCCACTAGGAGGAAACTTGCCCTTCATGCAAAAAACTGGATGTCTATCACAAAAGACCGATGGGTCCTCAACATTGTATCTCAGGGGTACAAATTCTACTTCCACTCTCTGCCAACCCCAAAAAGGTTCCCAGACCTTCCTCCAAGCCAGTGGGCAGAGGCACAAAACTAAGTCCTATCCTTGCTCTCTATCAGGCCTGTTCATCCTGTTCCGGCGGAAGAGATAGGTCAAGGATTCTATTTCAGACTTTTCCTGGTACCCAGAAAAGAGGGTTATTCGCGCCCAATCCTGGATCTTTCAGTTCTCACTACCTTCCTGGTGGTAGCAAAATTCAGAATGCTTACCATGCAACAGCTTCTACCTATGCTAGTCAAGGATGCCTGGTTTGTCACCCTAGACTTTATAAAAAGCATGTCTGCACATCCCTATAAATGCAGGAAATGTCTATGTTTCAGGGATGGATCTATGCATTATCAGTTCTTTGCACTTCCCTTTGGCTTATCCACTGCTCCCAGAGTATTCACAAAATGCCTGGCTCCAGCCATTGCAGGCAGAGAAATATCCAAATTTACCCGTACTTGGACGACTGCCTGATACAGGCGGACAGTTGGGGATTGCTGCTACAGCACCTGACATTTGTAAAAAAAAAAAAAAAAAAAAAAACTCACATCCCTGGGGTACACCAACGAAAAGAACTCACATCCCTGGGGTACACCATCAACGAAAAGAAATCAAAACTAGTGTCCAGTCAAGATTGTATTCCTGGGAGCAAGCTTGGACACAGCATCCCAGATGGCATTCCTTACTTCAGAAAAACAAGATGTTCATCGTGTTACCCTGCTGCAGTCATCACACTTGGGTTATCCTGCCATCAGGCGGTCCCGCAGTCTGCCTGAGTTCCAAAGTCTTGGTCCGGCGTCGGTTGCTGTCGCTTCTTCCCTGACGTCAGTGCGCCAGGGGTATATAAGAGGCATCCAACACCATTTTCTTCAGTCTTTCTTGCCACGCGGTGCCCGAAGCAGAAGCAGTTAGAAAGTACCGGTCGGCCGACACCTGAGATTTTCGAATCGAGTTTCAGTCCGAAGTCTTCAATAAAGCTAAGTACCCCCGTTGGGGAACCTTTTCTTGCCTCAGTCTGATGTCAGAAAAAGTTAACAAATGCATTTCTTGTGGGAGGCAAATACCTCATAAGGACTTCCCATTCTTATTGTATTCCTTGCCTAGGCCCATCTCACGACGTCACAGGTTGTCGGTTTTGTGCTAGGTTTAATAAACTATCAAACGCTGTTTTGACTTCGCACAACATTACTTTGGTAGGAAATTTAATTATATCATGCCGTCGGAGCAGCCGACGGCCGGCATGCATAAAAAACTCAAGGATAAGGACAGGCAGCCTAGGAACAAGCCAGACTCCGAGGCCTCTGCTGGGCCTGTCGCCGGTTCTCCGGTTTTCAGTGAGGTGCCTACGCAGCCCCTGACGACCGCAGAATTGGAATCCCAGACAGCTTCGGATTCTCAAGCGGAGTGTACTAGGCCATCGCAGCCATCTTCATTAGGCCCTTCTGACACCGGAGCAGAAGGAGATCCCGGTGCAGTAGAAACACCTTCGGTTGCAGAAGGTGTCTTCAGACCGACTACACTCGCCATTAAATCTTTTATACTAAGCTTAAAACTCCATTAAAACCAAAGAAGACTGTGCATCAGTCTCCAGGTCAAGGCCCCATGCCTAAGAAACAGATGCTTAAGATGGCTGAAGATTTGATTACCCTAATCGGGGGTTCCCATTCCCCCTCTAGATAAGAGCAAGACGAGTAGGATTATGCTTCCTCTGACCAGGTTTCAATTTCCTCAGATTCTTCTGAGGAACAGGATTACGCTTTTCCCCATTATGAAGACTCTGATGCTGAAGACTCTATTCCCTCAGCATCTCCCCGTGAAGACTACTTCTTTGGGGAAACTGTACATACCGTGAGGGAACATTTCCACTGGGAAGGCCAAGACTACTCTGAGTCTAAGAAAAGGCTCCGAGAGTTCCTTTTACTACCCCAGTGCAGACCACTTGCTATCCCTCCAGTTTTAGAAATTGTGGATGATGTTTACTTGGAGTCTAGTCTAAATCCAGACTCTCTACCTCCTACTCCAACCAGACCAGACAGATACTACAGAGTACGTGACTCACACAAATTCCTTTATAAAAGCCCTGTGGCTGACCCAGAAACTATTCCCCAGGGTCCCAAATGGGCTAAAGCTTCTATGGCTAAAAATCCTGTGCCCTCTG
This sequence comes from Protopterus annectens, assembly GCF_019279795.1. NCBI lineage: Eukaryota > Metazoa > Chordata > Ceratodontiformes > Protopteridae > Protopterus > Protopterus annectens. The sequence goes on along the minus strand of NC_056726.1, from coordinate 128,636,225 downwards.
AAAGGGATTCCAGAGCCCTAGATAGATGGGGAAAGAAGATATACACCTCAGCTACTCTGGCTATGAGAGCATTAAATTGTCAGTTTCACATTCTGAAATATCAACAATTCCTAATGTCTCAAATAAAACAAAAAATGAGCACACTTTCTGAACAGTCTGAATACAAGGAAATGCAGGATCTGTTGCATGCAGCTGAACAGGTGGGCAAACATACTTTACATTGTGGATTTGATTCATTGGAAGCTTCCTGTAGAGCAGCTGTTACTGGGTCTGTCGTACGTAGACATGCTTGGTCAAAAGAACAAACCCTACCTGATCATGTTAAAGCAAAATTATTGGATGCACCTTTACAGCAGGATGTATTATTTGGTTTCAAAGCAGAAGAGGTTTTAAAGAAAATGGAGGATAAGGCAAAGTCTATGCAGACGGTCAAGGATTTTTTACAGGGACAACCCCCTCGTTTCAGCAGAAATTGGCCAACAAAAAAATGGTCCTTTCCAGCTTCTGACTGATCACAGAGGGAAAAATACAGACGCCCAAGGGGCAGAGGTCAGTCACAAGGCCCTTACAAACCTCGCCAATGGGGTACTGCTACCCAGAAAGGAGGAGAAGACAGGCCCCAAGCTAGCAGAAGACAAACACAATGACTCAACCATCAAACTACCAAGCAAATCTCTCTTGGCAGCTCCCTTGGGAGGAAAACTATCACTTTTTGCAGACAACTGACACATCATCACAAAAGACAAATGGGTCCTAAACATTGTCTCACAAGGATACAGATTCCACTTTCATACGTTGCCAAGGATAAAAGGAATGCCAAACCTGCCACCAAATCAATGGGCAGAGGCACAAACAAATTACAGCTCTCATGGACATGAGAGCCATTCAACAGGTACCTACACAGGCACAAGGACAAGGATTTTACTAAACTCTTTCTAGTCCCAAGAAAGGACAAAGCATGGAGACCCATTCTGGATCTTTCATTTCTGAACACCTATCTGCAAGTACCAAAATTCAAGATGCTAACATTACAGCAGCTTCTTCCCATGCTGGGCAAGAATGCTTGGCTAGTCACTTTGGACCTCAAGGAGGCATACCTGCATGTCCCCATCAGACAAAATTGCAAAAGATACCTCCACTTCATTGCAGGTTCAACCCATTATCAATTCTCTGCACTGCCCTTTGGCTTATCTACTGCGCCCAGGCCAGGGTCTTCACAAAATGGAATTCAAATATACCCATACATGGACGACTGCCTTATTCATGCAGAAAGCAAGGACATTCTTTTAAAGCATCTGGCATTTGTCAAACACCTTCTAAGTTGCCTGGGGTACACAGTAAACGAAAAGAAATCAAAACTAGTGCCCTCACAAAACATAAAATTCCTGGGTGCCAGCTTGAGTACAGCGGCCCAGATGGCTTATCTCATGCCAGACCAGCAACAACAGCTGACTCAATACTTCAAAATAATGGCAACAAAGACCCAACTCCCTGCATGAAAAATCTGCAGGCCTTGGGATTAATGGCATCTTGCATACTACTACCATTTGCAAAACTGCATATGAGGAAATTACAGTGGTACCTGAAAAGCTTATGGACTCAGCATAGCCACAGCTTGGAAACAATGATACCACTCATTCCCTGCCTATAACAGGAGTTTCTATGGTGGGCACAGGCATGTCACCTCAACAAGGGTCAGCGTTTTCCCCTTACCCACAGCCAGGCAAACTATGACAACAGATTCATCGGACTATGCCTGGGGAGCACACATGGCAGAACAGTGCATTCAGGGCAAATGGACTACAGATCAAAGGCATCTGCATATCAGTCAAAAAGAAATGCTAGCAGTACAGAATGCCCTAACAGCTTTCAAGGACCTCTCACACCCAGGACAACTAATAATAAAGACAGACAGTACCACAGTAATGTGGTACATAAACAAACAAGGGGGCACACATTCCTACCCTCTATGCAGACAAGCAATGACCTTGTGGAGCACAGCACTGTCTTAACAAGGTCAACTACAAGCACAATTCCTGCCAGGAAAGAAAAAAACATTGGCAGACTACCTAAGCAGAAACATCATGGATCCCCACGAGTGGAAACTAGATCCACAAGTATTTGCAATGATAACTCAAAAATGGGGACTCCCAGACATCTGTTTGCTAACCCCCAAAACTACCAACTTCAAACATTTTGCACAAGGACATTCCACCCACAAGCTTGGAAAGTGGATGTCCTCTCAATCAGTTGGAAAACATTAACAGTGTATGCCTTTCCTCCACTGCTTCTTCTAGCAAAGGTACTGCTGAAAGTCAGATTAGAGAGGCCACAAATGATACTCATTGCACCAGACTGGCCACGCCAGCACTGGTATCCAGTTCTAAGGAACATGGCCCACGACCCACCATGAATTTTACCACAAATTCCTCACCTGCTCACCCAGCGAGACAGTCGGATTCTACACAGCCAGCTCAAGACTTTAAACCTGGCTGCATGGCAAATTTACCTAAACAACCAGCCAACACCTCTATCCAAAGCTGTTATGGATATCATTCTGGAGGCCAGGAAGCCCAGCACCAGGAAAACCTATTCAGACAAATGGAAAAGATTCTGCGCCTGGAACCAGGCTAAAGGCCAAAATCCCCTTGATCCAAACATTCCTCAGATTCTACAATATTTAACTGAGAAGTTGCACAAAGGACTTACCTTTTCATCTATTAAGATCCACGCCTCAGCAATTTCAGCTCATTACAACACAGATCCTCCTTTATTTTCACATCCACTCCTAAGACAGTACCTCAGAGGGGCTAAGAAGATAAGACCGCCCAGGAGAGCACCAACCCCTACTTGGGATCTCAACTTTGTTCTGGAAAAGCTTACACTGCCGCCCTTTGAATCAGCTTTTTCAGCGGATTTAAAATTTCTTTCATGAAAGACTGCCCTGCTACTAGCAATAACTTCAGCTAGAAGAGTCTCAGAGCTACAGGCACTAATGGCAGTGGAGCCTTTCCTCATTTTTCATCAAGACAGAGTCTCTCTATGAACTAACCCTACCTTTATGCCAAAGGTGGTATCCAGTGTGGCCCTAAACCAAACCATTCATTTGCCCACCTTTTTCCCCAAACCCCCAGAACAAAGGAGAAAGACTCCTGCACTCATTGGACATTCGCCGGCAATTACGTTACTACTTGGATAAAACTAACACTTTCAGAAAAACTGACCAGCTCTTTGTAGCCTTTGCTGCAGGATCACAAGGAAAAGCTATCTCAAAACAGACCATTTCAAAATGGATAGGACATTGCATACGTTTCTGCTACAATCATCATGGGAAACCGGTACCTGCTAACATTAGGTCCCACTCCACGAGGGCTTACAGCTACATCAGCAGCCTTTCTCAGGGGGGTGCCAACAAAGGATATTCTGGAAGCTGCAACTTGGAGTTCAGTGCACACCTTCACCAAACACTATCACTTACCTCTATATTCTAAGACTAGAGCTGGTTTTGCCACTGCAGTTTTGCAGGGCCTACTAGCTTCTTCTAACCCTGTTTAACTCCACCACCCATCCTTAACTTTGGGATTCAACCCAAGTGTGATGACTGCAGCAGGGTAACACGATGAACATAGTACAGATGTTCGTCGTGTTACCCTGCTGCAGTCATCACACTTGGGTTATCCTGTCGTCAGGCGGTCCCGCAGTTGGACGGAATTCCAAAGTCTTCGTCCGGCATCAGTTGCTGTCGCTTCTTCCCTGACGTCAGTGCGCCAGGGGTATATATAATGCAACCGATGCCATTTTCTCCAGTCTTTCTTGCTGCGCGGTGCCCGAAGCAGAAGCAGTTTGCAAATGCCGGTCGGCCGACTCCTGATATTTTCGAATTCGAATTTCAGACCGAAGTCTTCTATAAAGCTAAGTACCCCATTGGGGAAACTTTTCTTGCCTCAGACCGATGTCAGAAAAAGTTAACAATTGTATTTCTTGTGGGAAGCAAATACCTCATAAGGATTTTAATTCTTATTGCATACCTTGCCTAGGCCCAGAACACAACGTCACTAGTTGTAGTTTTTGTGCTAGGTTTAATAAGCGTACTATTAAGACGCTTTGATTTCGCACGACACTATGGTAGGACATTTAACTACTCCATGCCGTCGGAGCAACCGACTACCGGCATGCACAAAAAACGCAAGGATAAGGACAGACAGCCCAGGCGTAAGCCAGATTCCGAGGCCTCTGCTGGTCCGTTCTCCTGTCCTCAGTGAGGCTCCGACGCAGCCCCTGACTGCCGCAGATCTGGAACCCGAGACCGCTATGGATATTTTGGCGGAATGCACCAGGCTGACGCAGCCATTTAGTTCAGGCCCTACCGACAACATTGCTGCAAAAGACGTCGGTGCTACAGAAACGCCATTGGTTTCTGAAGGCGTTTTCAGACAGACGACGCTCACCATTAAAACAGTTTCTAAGACGAAGACTCCTACTAAATCTAAAAGGACTGCACTTCAGTCTCCTGTTCAAGGCCCCATGCCTAAGAAACAGATGCTCAAAATGGCTGAATATTTGATTTCTTTAATCAGGGGTTTCCAGCCCCCTCCTGACAAAAGGCTTAGACAAGAGGAAGATTATGCATCCTCTGAACAAGTGTCCATTTCTTCAGACTCCTCTGAGGACCAAGATTACTCCTTCTCCCCTTATGAAGATTCTGATGCTGAGGATTCTATTCCCTCAGCTTCACCTCCTGACGACTACTCCTTTGGGGAAACTTTACACACTGAGGGAACATTTTCACTGGGAAGGTCAGGACTACTCTGACTCTAAGAAAAGGCTCGGAGAGTTTCTTTTACTCCCCCAACACAGACCACTTGCCATCCCACCAGTTTTGGACATTGTGGATGATGTAGAATCCAGTTTGAACCCAGACTCTCTACCTCCTGCTCCGGCTAAGCCTGACAGATACTATAGAGTGCCTGATTCCCATGAATTTCTTTACAAAAGCCCTGTAGCTGACCCAGAGTCTATCTCCCAGGGTCCCAAACCCCCCCCTCTATCCAAAGCTGTTATGGATACTCATTCTGGAGGCCAGGAGGCCCAGCACCAGGAAAACCCTATTCAGACAAATGGAAAAGATTCTCATAAGCCTGGAACCAGGCTAAAGACCAAAATCCCCATGATCCAAACATTCCTCAGATTCTACAATATTTAACTGGAGAAGTTGCACAAAGGACCTTACCTTTTCATCTATATTAAGATCCACGCCTCAGCAATTTTCAGCTCATTACAACACAGATCCTCCTTTATTTTCACATCCCACTCCTAAGACAAGGGTAATTCCCTAGAGGGGGCTAAGAACCTTAAGAGACCGCCCCAGGAGAGCACCAACCCCTACTCTGGAATCTCTAACTTTGTTCTGGAAAAAGCTTACACTGTCCGCCTCTTTGAATCCTCCCAGCTTTTCCCAGCTGGATTTAAAATTTCTTTCATGAAAAGACTGCCCTGCTACTAGCAATAATAACTTCAGCTAGAAGAGTCTCAGAACTGAGCACTAATGGCAGTGGAGCCTTTCACTCATTTTTCTCATCAAGACAAGAGTCTCTCTATGAACTAACCCTACCTTTATGCCAAAGGTGGTATCCGAAGTGTATTCAACCAAACCGTCTCATATTCATTTGCATGCACCTTTTTCCCCAAACCCCCCCAGAACAAGGATAAAGACTCCTTCACTCTTTGGACATCTAGCGGCAATTACGTTCCTACTTGGATAAAACTAAGGCTTTCTGAAAAACTGACCAGCTCTTTGTAGCCTTTGCTGCAGGATCACAAGGAAAAGCTATCTCAAAACAGACCATTTCAAAATGGATAGGACATTGCATACGTTTCTGCTACAATCATCGCTGGGAAACCCGGTACCTTGCCCTAACATTAGGTCCCACCTAACCAGGGAAGCTTACAGCTACATCAGCAGCCTTTCTCAGGGGGTGCCAGCAAAAGGGATATTCTGGAAGCTGCAACTTGGAGTTCCAGTGCACACCTTCACCAAACACCTAATACTTCTACCTCTATATTCCTAAGAACTAGGAGCTGGTTTTGCCACTGCAGTTTTGGGCAGGGCCTACTAGCTTCTTCTAACCCCTGTTTAACCTCCATTCACCCATCCTTAGCTTTGGATTCAACCCAAGTGTAGATGACTGCAGGCAGGGTAACACGGATGAACATAGTACAGATGTTGTCGCCGTATACCCATGCTGCAGCCTAGATCAGCACTTGGGTTATCCTAACTCGTCAAGGCGGTCCTCATAGTTGCAGTCGGACGGAATTCAAAGTCTTAGATCTCAAGCATCAGTTGCTGTAAACTTCCTTCCCTGGCGTCAGTGCGCCCAGCCAGGTATATATAATGCAACCCGTGCCATTTTCTCCAGTCTTTCTTGCTGCTGGCGGTGCCCGAAGCAGAAGTAGTTTTGTACAAATACCCGGTTGACCATATTGACTCCTCTGATATATTTTCGGAATTGAATTTCAGACCGTAAGTCTTCTATAAAGGCACTAAGTACCCCATAGGGGAAACTTTTCTTGCCTCAGACCGATGTCAGAAAAAGTTAACAATTGTATTTTCTTGTGGGAAGCAAATACCTCATAAGGATTTTAATTCTTATTGCATACCTTGCCTAGGCCCAGAAACACAACGTCACTAGTTGTAGTTTTTGTGCCTAGGGTTTAATAAGCGTAACTCATTAAGACGCTTTGATTTCAAAGAGAACTGACACTATGGTAGGACATTTAACTACTGCATGCATGGACGGAGCAACCACTCATCCGGCATGTACAAAAACGCAAGGATAAGGGACAGACAGCCCAGGCGTAGAAGCCAGATTCTGAAGGCCTCTGCTGAGTCCGCTCTCCTGTCCTCAGTGAGGCTCCTGGACGCGCAGCCCCCTGACTGCCGCGTGCAGGAGAGATCTGGAACCCGAGACCGCTACGGATATTTTGGCGGGAATGCACCAGGCTGACGAAATACCATTTAGTGTCAAAGGCCCACCGACAACATTGCTTGCAAAGACGTAACAGAAGTGGGGACACTTGTAGAAGCTATTGGTGGAACGGACACGCATACAAGGCGTTTCAGACAGACGACGCCACCATTAAAACAGTTTCTAAGATCGAAGAGCTCCCTACTAAATCTAAAAGGACTGCACTTCAGTCTCCTGTTCAAGGCCCCATGCCTAAGAAACAGATGCTCAAAATGGCTGAATATTTGATTTCTTTAATCAGGTTTCCAGCCCCTCCTGACAAAAGGCTTAGACAAAGAGGAAGATTATGCATCCTCTGAACAAGTGTCCATTTCTTCAGACTCCTCTGAGGACCAAGATTACTCCTTCCTTATGAAGATTCTGATGCTGAGGATTCTATTCCTTCAGCTTCACCTCCTGAAGACTACTCCTTTGGGGAAACTTTACACACTGAGGGAACATTTTCACTGGGAAGGTCAGGACTACTCTGACTCTAAGAAAAGGCTCGGAGAGTTTCTTTTACTCCCCCAACCCAGACCACTTGCCATCCCACCAGTTTTGGACATTGTGGATGATGTAGAATCCAGTTTGAACCCAGACTGTCTACCTCCTGCTCCGGCTAAGCCTGACAGATACTATAGAGTGCCTGATTCCCATGAATTTCTTTACAAAAGCCCTGTAGCTCCAGAGTCTATCTCCCAGGGTCCCAAGGGGGCTAAGGCTTCTATGGCTAAAAACCCTGTACCTTCTGAGAGGGATTCCAGAGTACTAGACAGGTGGGGGAAAAAAGGTTTACACCTCAGCCACACTAGCTATGAGGGAAGTAAATTGCCAATTTCACATGCTTAAGTATCAGCAATTCCTAATCTCTCCGTTAAAGCAAAGAATGACCACTCTCCCTCAACAATCTGAATTGAAAGAAATACAGGATCTGTTGCATGCCACTGAACAGGTGGGCAAACATACCTTACAATGTGGGTTTGATTCTTTGGAGGCCTTCTGCAGAGCAGCTGTCACTGGGTCTGTTATACGTAGGCATGCTTGGTTAAAGGAACAAACTCTGCCTGATCATGTTAAAGCAAAACTTCTAAATGCTCCCTTACAGCAGGATGTTCTTTTTGGAGTTAAAGCAGAAGTAGTCTTAAAGAAAATGGAGGATAAGGCAAAATCTATGCAGACAGTCAAAGATTTCCTACAGGTACAACCCCCTCGCTTCAGCAGAAACTGGCAAACAAAAAATTGGTCCTTTCCAGCTACTAACAGACCACAGAGGGGTAAATACAGACGTCCAAGGGGCAGAGGACAACCACAAGCCCAGTACAAACCTTGCCAATGGGGCACTACAACACAGAAGGGAGGAGAAGACAGGTCCCAATCCACCAGAAGGCAAACTCAATGACTTGCACCTCATCTGGCCAAGCAATACTCTCTTGCAGCCCCTTTGGAAGAGGACTTTTTTCAGACAACTGGCACATTGTCACAAAGGACAAATGGGTCCTAGACATAATTTTACGGGGATACAGATTCCATTTTCACACCTTGCCAATGAAAAGAGGAATGCCAAACCTGCCACAAAATTGATGGGCAGAGGCATAAAAGCAAATTACAGCTCTCATGGACATGAGCCATTCAACTGGTACCTACTCGAGAGCAAGGCCAAGGATTTTACCCACTGCAACACGGATCCACCTTTATTTTCGCATCCACTTTTAAGGCAGTTTCTCAGAGGGGCAAAAAAACATTAGACCACCCAGGAGAGCTCCTACACCAACATGGGACCTCAATTTTGTTCTGGAAAAACTAACGCTACCTCCTTTTGAACCAGCTTTCTCTGCAGATCTTCAGTTCTTATCATGGAAGACTGCCCTGCTGCTAGCAATAACTTCAGCTAGAAGAGTCTCAGAGCTACAGGCACTAATGGCAGTGGAACCTTTCCTCATTTTTCATCAAGACAGAGTTTCTCTACGAACAAATCCTTCCTTATGCCTAAGGTGGTTTCCAGTGTGGCTTTAAATCAAACCATCCACTTACCCACCTTCTTCCCAAATCCACAGAACAGAGGTGAGAGACTCCTGCATTCCTTGGACATTCACAGGCAACTTTGTTACTACTTGGACAAAACTAAGACTTTCAGAAAATCTGACCAGCTCTTTGTATCCTATGCTACAGCTTCTCAAGGGAAGGCTATATCAAAACCAAAACAAGAATGGGATATACAACCAAACTGGAATTAAGTCAAAAGGCAGTCACGAAACGAAACTTTCGCCACCAGGAAGTCAGCCAAAGCTCTTTATTCCAAAAACAAGTGAACAAGCCTGAAACCAGCCATGAAAAACGTGTAAACGCCTTAATCCTCTGATAACGGACAGTATGCGTTTTCGTCAGATTCTCAACTTCATCAGACAATCAGTACATCCAATTAACACAGTATATATAACATTTACCATCAATTGATTAATTAAAATTGTTTCAAAATTTAAAGACACTTCAAGATTAAAATTGTAAAAATCATTTAAAAATGCCATTTAAAAATGCTGTACATATAACTATTTGTAAGAATTCAAAGTATTGTCAAAGGGCAGTTTGTTAGGGGTAGTCGCATGACCAGCTCGGATCTGGATTTTCAAAAGGAATGTGAATTCTTAGAATGTTCGAAGAGAGGGGATACCCCAATGAATTCGTAGAACAAATAAGAAGAGAAGTTGAAGAGGGAAGGAGAGAGAGATTTGCCCCTATTTACAAGACAGGTACAGTCAGCAACAATAACATCCCAAACATCAATAGAGTGATAGATTCAAGGGGTGGGAATATTAATGAAGGCTGTGATTTTTCCCAGACTTTAATACTTGAATATAACAAGATAAATGCTGGAATTAGCAAAATCTTTTTTAGAGAATGGGACAAATTTGTATCCCTAACTGACATAGAAGGGGTTGGTAACATTCCTAGAAAAGTGACTTATAGAAACGCTAGGAATCTGGGAAACATACTTGAAAATAATAAATCTCAAAACATTTATAAAACAGTTAGAAAAGGTACTTATAAATGTGGGCATTGTAGGCAATGCTGTTATGTTATGAACAGTGACAGCTACTATATAGCTAGTAGAAACAAAATGATTAATAGTCAGGAATACTTCAATTGTGACACCAAAGGGATAGTATACCTGGCATTTTGTGAAACATGTGGGGCTTTTTATATAGGAAAATGTGAAAGAGCTTTGAGAAAAAGAATCTATAAACACATCTATGAAATATCTATTAAAAAGGAGAGTAATGCCCTATATAAGCATAGCAAAGTATGTGAAAATTACAAATTCAAGTTCCTAGTTATAGAAAGCATTTCAAAGGATGTTAGGGGAGGTCCTTGGGAGACCAGAATCGAATATAGAGGGCTGTGGTGGCAAGTGGCCCTAAACGCAGATAAATTCCCTGGGCTTAACGATAATATATCTATATTACCTTTACTTAAATTAAGAGCTGCAAAACTGTAAGAAAATTGTTCTGCGGTAATAATTTTTATAACCACAAGAGGGCTCTATTACATTTGATTCAGGCTCACATTATGTCATTCTATTTGTTTTGTCCAGGTCATTTTATATGATTTCATGAATTTTAATAAGTTTTTCTTACGAAAACATTTTTATAAACTTTGTAGGTTTTAAGTTTACATATGAGAATTTATAGGTATTTCCATATTTAGATGTTTGTGTTTTTTATTTCAAGTGGTAGTACAACACATGAGAATTGAATTGATTTCTCTGCAGTAGCACTTTATTATTATATTATAATTTTATGCTTTTTGAAACATTCAATGGAAACATGTAATTACATATATTTTTTAAATGTTATATACCTATGAAGGCTATATCAAAGCAAACCATTTCTAAATGGATAGGTCATTGCATACGTTTCTGCTATACTCATCATGGAAAACCAGTTCCTGCTACCATTAGGTCCCACTCTACCAGGGCAACAGCTACTTCTACAGCCTTTCTTAGGGGGGTTCCAACCAAGGAGATTTTAGAAGCTGCAGCTTGGAGTTCATTGCACACCTTTACCAAACACCATCACTTATGCAGTTCTGCAGGGCCTTATAGCCTCCACTAACCCTCTGATACCTCCTCCCATCCTTAGCTTTGGGATTCATCCCAAGTGTGATGACTGCAGCAGGGTAACACGATGAACATAGTACAGTTTTGTACCTACCATAAATGTAGATGTTCGACTGTTCACACTGCTGCAGTCCAGGTTACCCTCCCTCCATCCCCTCTGATCTACTGGCTAAATCTCTTCAATACCTTACTGATATATTTGCTTATAGCTGAAGAGATTTTGTGTTTGTGCAGAGGTTACTCAATTTGGTACTAATTACTGACCACCTGTTTGGGGGCACCTGACATCTGGGGCAAGAAAAACTGAAGAAAATGGCGTCTGTTGCATTATATATACCCCAGGCGCACTGACGTCAGGGAAGAAGCGACAGCAACTGACGCCGGACCAAAACTTTGGAATTCCGGCCGACTGCGGGACCACCTGATGACAGGATAACCCAAGTGTGATGATTGCAGCAGGGTGAGCACTCTAACATCTACATTTATGGTAGGTACAAAACTGTACTTTTATCTGACAGCCTATTTCAAACAAATGGCCACCAGAACCCAGCTGTCCGCAAGGAAAATCCCGCAGGCCCTGGGGTTCATGGCCTCACACATCCTGCTAATTCCATATGTTAGACTGCATATGAGGAAACTTCGTTGGTACTTAAGCCTTTGGTGCCAACATTCTCAGGACCTGGAAAGTCATTCCTATCATACCCTGTCAAAGGACAGAGTTTCTGTGGTGGGCAGCAGCATGTAACCGCAACAAGGGACGGACCTTAACTCTACCCCACGCTGCCCAGACCCTAACCACAGATGCATCAGACTATGCCTGAGGAGCACACATGGACAGCAAATGCATTCAGGGCCATTGGAGCCCAAGTTAAAATCATCTGCACGTCAACCAAGAAGAGATGCTAGCTGTGCAGCATGCCCTGACAGCTTTCAGATCCCTACTCTCTCCAGGACAACTACTAGCAAAAACGGACAACACCACAGTTATGTGGTACATCAACAAGCAGGGGGGAACCCACTCTTACCCACTCTGTAGGTTAGCCGTGGCCCTGTGGAACATGGACTTGGACATGTAAGTCCATCTGCAAGCTGAGTTCCTGCCAGGCAAACAAAACTCACTGGCAGACGACTTAAGCAGAAATCTCCTAGACCCACATGAGTGGCAATTAGAGCCCAGCACCTTCAAACTTCTGATTCAGAAGGGGGGGGGGCCCAGAGGTAGATTTTTTTTGCCTCCCCCTGCAACCACTAGCTCAGCAAATTCTGCACCAGAAACCCTCACAGCAGGACATGGAAAGTGGATGCCCTATCTTTTCAGTGGGTAAATATCTCAGTGTGTGCCTTCCCACCTCTGCCCCTTTTCCCAAGTGTGTTACTCAAAATAAGACAGGACAGATCAAGAGCAGTTCTGATTTCCCGGGCTGGCCACGCCAGCACTGGTACCCACTCCTGTGCAGCCTGACACCGGTGCCACCCTGGCACCTACACCAGAACCCAACCCTGCTCTCTCAGCATGAGGGACAGGTTTTACATCCGCAAATGCAAACCCTAAATCTTGCAGCCTGGCTTACCCCTCGAATTCTCCCCCAGCAACCCTAGGCAAGCAGGTGCGGGACGTCATTCTTGAAGCCAGAAGACCAAGTACAAGAAAATCCTATGCGGATAAGTGGAAAATGTACTGCTCCTGGATTCAGTCTGAAGGAGAGGACACAACTCTGCCCTCCCTGCCTCTAATCCCGGATTACTTAGCAGATCAACTCCACAAAGGCATGTCCTTCTCCTCCATTAAGGTACATGCCTCAGCCATTTCGGCTCATTACAACACTGAGCCACCTCTCTTCTCGCACCCTCTTATCAAACAGTTCCTGAGAGGGGCAAACAACTTAAGGCCGCCAAGGGGAGCACCCACCCCTGCTTGGGACCTTTTTGTACTGGAAAAGCTCACCCCCCCTTTTGAACCTGCAGCGTCGGCAGAGTTGAAATTCCTCTCTTGGAAAACAGCATTGCTTCTGGCTATCACTTCAACTAGAAGAGTGTGTGAGCTACAAGCATTTATGACTGCGAAACCCTTCATTATTTTCCATGCTGACAGGGTTTCTTTCAGGACAAACCCTTCCTTTATGCCTAAAGTGGTGTCCAGTGTGACTCTCAACCAATCCATACATTTGCAAACCTTCTTCCTAATCCTCAAAATAAAGGGGAAAGGATCCTGCACTCCTTGGATGTGCACAGACAGCTCAGATTCTACCTTGATAGGACTAAGCCCTTCAGAATATCTGACTAGTTACTAGCCAGCTTTGCAACAGGGGCAGAGGGCAAGGGCATTTCAAAGGAAACAATTTCCAAATGGATAGCACATTGCATCCATTTCTTCTACAAGCATCATGGCAAACCAACCCCTCAGGGGGTCAGAACACATTCCACTAGGGCAACATCTACCTCTACAGCATTTCTCAGGGCAGTCCCTACCAGAGACATCCTGGAAGCTGCTACTTGGAGTTCTGTACACACCTTCACCCAAGGATTACCACCTGCCTATCTTTTCCAAATCCATGACAGGTTTTGCAACAGCAGTCCTGCAAGGCAGTCTAGCCAGCCTTAACTGCTCTTGACTGTCTCCACCCAAGTGTGATGATTGCAGCAGTGAAACACGAACTTAGTACAGGTGTGTACACCTACCATAAATGTAGATGTTAGAGTGTATTCACTGTTGCAGTCCTGGTTTCCCTCCCTCCAGCCCTCTGTTTTTTCTAGCTCTCTCTAAACTCTCTATGCCTTTTACTCCCCCCTTCAGGGGTATTGGTATTTACTTTTTACTGGTGGTGTTTTCCCCCACCATATCTTAGCTCCCTATGTTAGGGGGGGGGCCCTGACATTTGGGGCAAGAAAAACTGATGTGATGGCGTCTGCTGCCTGTTTTTATACCCCCGACGGCCTGACATTAGTCCTGGAGCGACAGTATCCGATACAGAAATACTAAGTCTTTGGTATTCGGGCCGACTAAGGGCTACCTGCAGGCAGATAACTCAAGTGTGATGACTGCAACAATGAGTACACTCTTAACATCTACATTTATGGTAAGTGTACACAACTGTACTTTCCCAGTTACCTCTTCCTTCCCCATCCCACCTCATACATTTGATATCTATCTGATGGAAAATTTTTTGAAGTTTGCTTAAGGTTTGAAAACACCCATGCAAACACTTAACATGCAAAAAAATCCTAAATCTGGACCTTGTTGCGTACTTGGAGCCATATGTATGGGTAGCTGGCTGTAGTTTCCATCTTTTCCATCTCTTGATGGAACCATCTTTGCATATGATTTTTATTGACTTTTTTGGTACTTTTTGTACCACTGACAGTCTGCTTACTGCCATTAACTTTCTGTCGCATGTAGCCTAACAAGTGTTTTATTGTACAGTTGTTTAAACAGTATGTACTAGCCTGGAGAGAGAGAAGTTGAACTAAGGCATTAATGAGGTTTGAATGTTACTCAGCATGCCCTGACAGAAGTTCATGCACACATGCAGTGCCTTTACTTTCATAGGTTAGACAGGTAACTGTTAATGCATCCAGATGTGTGTGAATTTACATTTTATCTGGTAGCTAGAAATTCCCCCCTTCTGAATGGGATACAAGAGGGGGGGGGGTTCTTTATCGTGTGACCAAAATTGGATAGTAGTAACAGGAGTGCAGGGAGCCCACCATACTGCTAGTGGGGGGAAGCATGAGACGCTTTGCTTTACTTAAGAAAACAAGATATAGTTTCAAAGGGTTGTGGCTGCAGGAATAAGAAGTAAACTAGTTCTGCAGACTTCTGGACCATGTGACACAACTTTCCTAGGCTGTCGAAACTTTTTCCTTACTCATAATACACTGCTTTAGTGAACAAATCCAGATATCCTTCTATATCATTGTTGCAGTATTCATAACCTAAGGGATCTCCTGCCAAGGATAGCCCAATGTCTAGCCTGTATACCAAAGCATTTAGTACTTGTAGGTGTTGTACATCACAACCCCCCCCTCCCCATGCAAGGTATAGGACATGAAGGTGATGTATGGACGCACACACTCAGCATTTCTTTGCCACCAGTCTGAATGCCATCGTTGAATATCAGTCTGAAATTACCTTCTGCTGTGCTGGTTACCAAGCTGGGTTTCAGATAAGTGCCCCATTGAGGTTCGTTTTTATCTTTGTTTTTTTTTTTATTTACTGCTGTTGGGTTCATGTCATTCAGAAAGGGAAAATGTCATTTTGGGAGATTCCTCATAAAGACTGTCACAACTGGTGTCTTCTGTTTGGGTGCTTCCTACGACTGTAAGTGGTGGTCTGTCTGCAAGGCTTTTGTCCTAAGGCCTTGCATAGTCCTCTCTCCTCTTTATCTAGTTACTTTGAAAACCAACATCTTAACCTTTTGGCTCAAGGTGCTATGACAGAATCTTCCTGTCCTGAGGACCAGCTTTCTGCCAGGAAAAAGGCCAAAAAACTTGGGTCTTTTACGGCTGCTGTCTAGCCTTTCCCAAACGTCTTTCTTGAGGCTAGTGAAGGCCCAGAGGATCATCCAGTGGTTGCCTCAAGTTCCTCTTCCTGGATGGACAGCATAGATCCCATGACTTGAACATTCTAGAAGGCTTTGCAAATGTCTGCTTCTGACAGTGATGGGCAACTTCAGCTGGTTATATCTAGGAGACCAAGGGGGAATTCCACAGATCTTAGGGAGGAGATCCCTACTGCATGTCACCAGGGGTCTAACCCTCTGACATCCCACAGAAAAAGAAGCTGAAAAATCAAGCACATTTCCACTGTAGTCTAGGGTCTCTGACATGAATGGCAGGATTTTGCTCGTGGGTTATTTAGTGCTTTAATGGTTTTAAGGCCTCCTCATGTGGTGTCTGCCAGCCTCTTCCTGGTCTTCTACTCCTCTTAAAAGGCCCAGGGAGCTAGATTCTTCAGATGAGGCTCTGGATTGTGGGGAAGAGTCCCCTGGCTTACTCTTCTCAAATTCCTTTCCCCTTGGACTATGGGTCAGAGGATGAGGATTCTATTACTCCAGATTCCCCTTTGGAGGAATTCTGTTTTGGTGATGCTGTTGGCCGTGTGATGGAGTTTTTTTTTTTTTTTTAAGTGGTATTGTTCTCAACTGTCTGACTTTCAGAAAAAATATTACAAGCTCCTCCAGATGGAGTCTACTAAGCCAACAGCTGTTCTCCTTTTTCTGGCTGCCATCCTACATACCTTTTCAGCACCTCCCCTTATTCTCAGCCCCCTGCACCAAAGAAACATAGTGCCTGATGAATGTAAATTTGTTTATAAATGCCCTTGTTCTGACCCTTTTGTAGTGTCTGTCTCTTCTCTCAAACCCTCCAAGCTGTTGTCCTCTACTAAGTTGCTTCCTTCAGGTAAGGATAGTAGGGCTATAGAGAGGCTGGCAAAAAAAATTTACGCTGCTGCTACTTTATCCTTTCAGGCCATCAGCTACCAGACTCCCAACCCAGATATGTTTTTTCCTCTTTTCTCAGGTTTCCAAAATTGTTTCTGACCTTCCTAATTCTAAGGGGACGGCTGCGGCCCTTTCTCTGAAGTTGCTTGCCACTCTATCAAATGCAGCTGATGCCACTTTCAGGACTGCTGCCTTTGGTTCTGTTATAAAGTGTTACTTCTGGCTTTGTCTTAAGGCCTTGCCTGATGATATTAAGGCCAAACTGTTGGATGCTACTCTGGAAAATCTTTTTGGTGCTGAACTTTTTCAAGTCTCTCCAGGATAAGGGTAAAACCTTGCAGGAGTTGAAGCATTTTTGTTTTGCCTATTCCTAAGTTTCAGAGGAATTGTCCCACCAACTCTGCTTTTGTTCGGAAGCAGTTTCACCCTCTGCCTGAGGGGAGAAATGTGTTCTAGATGTGTGCCTTCTGCTACATCTGCTCAGTCACCTACCTCCTAGAAACTTACTTATTTTAGGATAAGCCGGGTTCCATTTGACAGTTTTTGTTTCCCCTTTTCTATGGACTAGGTTCCCTGTCTCTCCATCTTTCCCTTCCAAATTTGTTCAAGATCACAACAGGCTCTTGGGTTCTCTATATTATCTGCCTGGGATATTTCATGGTTAGAAAATCCTTCCTCCCCTTTTGGACATTCCTTAACCTCTTTGAGAACAGCTTCCTCTTTTCCCAGAGGTGCTTCAGTCATCTTTGGTCCAGGGTGCCTCCTGCCCAGATAGGGAGGGATTTTTGTTCCAGAATGTTTTTGGTTCCCCGAAAGGAGGGGGCTTGGAAACCAGTTCTGGATCTTTCCTAGCTCAACACCTTTCTCAAGATTCCTTCCTTTTGAATGTTTATTCATGTTCTCTCTTCTTCTTCTACCACAGGGCTTCTGGTCTCTGTGGACCTCAGAGATACTTTCCTTCATATCCCCATCCATACCCTTTTCAGGAATCTTTTACGTTTCTCTTTTCTTGCAGTTTCAGTTCTTTTCCTTGCCATTTGGCCTCTCTACTACCCCAGGGGTATTCACCAGATGCCTTGTTCCTGTCTTTGCCTTTTGCAGGAAGGGATCTCCTCTCAATCTGGATGATCTCCTCATTCAAGCCTCTCCAGATGCTCTGCTTCAGGATCTCCAGTTTACTGTTACGGTGTTAAGAGTCTGGAGTTCATCATGAACTTGCCTTTTCAGGATCATATTTCCCTCAGTTGCGGGCTTCAGACCAGCACCATGTTGGCGTCTCTGCCTGCCCCCAAGGGCCTCTCTCACTGCCTTTTTCCAGTCTCTTCTTCCTGTGGCTCAGGGAGTTACTCAGGTTTCATGGGTCCATGATTTCCATGTTTCCTGTGGCCAGGCTCCACATGAAAATGTTTCAGTGGTACCTGAAGTCAGTGTGGCTCTAACATTGCCATCCCCTGGACTTCCCAGTCTCAAGTTCAAGCTTCAGTAGTAGATTCATTAACTTTCTCTCAACCCAGTGTTTCCTTTCCAAGCTCCGTTCCCAACTCAAGCTATTTATGGGCACCTCAAGACAGGAGATTGGGAGGCCTACTTTGACTCTCTGAAGGTTCATGATCTCCAGCCTCCATCAGAGCTCAGACTACATTGGTATAAAGGAGATGAAGGCTTTGCTTCTAGTGCTTCAAGCCCCCCTTTCATCTCTGGCCCCTCAATATTTTGCAGACAACACCACAATGATGTATGTTAACAAGCAAGGGGGTACAAGGACCCATCTTCTTTGCAGACTAACTGGGATCTAGCTGTTCATTATGAAATAATTATTCAGGTAGCGTACATTCTCTTAGAGCATAATGTAGCGTACATTCTCTTAGAGCATAATGTAGTGGCAGACTGTTTGAGCAGGTCCAGCACACAAGCTGATAAATGGATTCTACGCAGAGATGTGTTCCTGGACATTGTCCATCAATTAGGTATTCCTCAAGGTAGATCATTTTGCTCTCTCTCAACAGATTACTTCCTCTCTCCTCTTCCAGAATCTCACGTTTTCTGCCTTGGAAAGTGGATGTTCTGTCTTTTCCTTAGAAGGGGATGATGTTCTTCATTCCACATTGCTGCAGTCCTAACTATTGGGTAGTCCGCTGTCCAGTCGGCCCGAATACCAGAGTATATGGCTGACGTCGGTCAGGGCGCATTAGACTGACGTCAGAACGTCAGGGTACTAATGCGCATGACCGACGTCATATCCTCAGTCTTTTTTGCCGCATGGTCCGATGCAGAAGCAGTTTTGCGAGTGCAGGTTGGCGTTCTGAAATTTTCTGAAGTCGGAGTTTCAGACCGAATCAGAGTTGGCTAAGTACCCGTTGGGAACATTTTGGTTTTTCTTGCCTCAGTATTTAACCGGATGTCAGAAAAAGTGAATAACTGTATTTCTTGTGGGAAACAGATACCTCATAGGGATTACCATACCTTGTGTATACCTTGTTTAGGGCCTGAGCACGACGTTGTTGGATGCCGCTCTTGTGCTAGGTTTAACAAACGCACTATTAAGAGAAGGTTAGACTGTGCCAGGTTAGTGTTTGGGAAGCGTTGCAATTATAAAATGCCGTGGGATGCTCCGGCGCCGCTTCAAAAAGCGCAAGGACAAAACAGCGAAGCCTAAGGTTGATGAACCGGCAGTCCCGGACGCCGGTTCTTTGGTAGGCTCAGTGGAGCCAGAGGTTTTGCCAGGAGTTTCTTTGGAGTCTCAGGCAGACACTTTACTGTTACAGGATGTGCCTTCTCAGGAGATAGGCCAGGCTGAGGGGGCTTCTCAGGTAACTGTTCTTCCCTCTCTTCCTAAGGTAGTTAGAGCCTCTCCTTCTGTTTCCAAAACTTCTTTGAGAGGTAGGCCAAGTTTAGCTTCAGTGGGGGCTTCTCCTAGCACTTCAGGCTCTGTGCCTAAGAAACATATGCTTAAAATGGCAGAAGATTTGATTACTATGATTAGAGGTTCTATGCCCCCCCCTGATAAGAGGCCTAGGGTGGAACCTGAGTTTGATAGTTTTGAACAGTGTTCAGAGGCTTCTGAGTCTTCTGCGGAAGATTTGCAGGAGTTCCCTCCTTATTCTGATTCTGATGTGGATGATTCCACTCCTACAGCTTCTCCTCCTGAGGATTTCTCATTTTCAGAGACTCTGCATTCCATGAGGGAGCACTTTAAATGGGAAGGCCAGGATTACTCTGATTCAGGAAAAGGCTTAGGGAATTCTTGTTTTACCCCAGCATAGGCCCTTAGCTATACCTCCTGTGTTGAATGTGGTGGAAGATGTTTTGCAGAGGCTTCCTTGAACCCTGATTCTTTGCCTCCTGCTCCTGTTAAACCTGATAGGTACTATAGGGTGCCTGAAGCTCATAAGTATCTCTTTAAGAGTCCTAGGGCAGACCCGGAAACTGTTTCTCAGGGACCTAAAGGTGTTAAGGCCTCTGTGGTTAAAAATCCTGTTCCCACTGATAAAGAGGCAAGGGCTTTGGATAGATGGGGAAAGAAAGTGTATACTTCTTCCACTTTAGCCATGAGGGCGTTGAATTGTCAGTTTCACATGCTAAAATATCAAAATTATCTCCTTTCACAACTGAAATATAAGGTGGATGCTTTGGCGGAAGGTATTGAGTGTAAAGAGTTGCTGGATTTAGTTCATGTGTCTGAACAAGTGGGTAAGCATTCTTTGCAATGTGGTTTTGATGCTGTACAGGCCTCCTCGAGGGTGGCTGCCACTAGTTCTGTTCTTCGCAGGCATGCCTGGTTGAGGGATCAGAATTTAGCTGAGCATGTTAAGACAAGGATTTTGGATGCTCCTTTACAGTCTGATGTGTTGTTTGGTTCGCCTGTGGAAGCAGTTTTAAAGAAAATGGAGGACAAAGCTAAGTCTATGCAAACTGTTAAAGATTTTTGCAGGTGCAGCCACCAAGTTTAGTAGAAATTGGCCTACTAAGGGATGGACATATCCTGTTTATGATTCCCAGTCTAGGGGTAGGTCTAGGCGTGGTAGGGGCAGAGCTCAAGGTTCTTTTAGGCCTAGGACAGGAGTTCACCTGCTCCAACTTCTGGTGAGGGCAGGGTCAGTCCTTTCGTAAACAGACCCAATGACCTGCCTTTTCAGCTGCCAGTAGATTCTCGTCTGGCAGCTCCTCTGGGAGGAAGACTGTCTCTTTTCAAAGAAAATTGGGATTTAATTACTCAAGACAGATGGGTGTTGGATATCATTCACCACGGTTACAGGTTTTATTTCCATACATTACCCACTTTCAAAGGCATGCCAGACGTTCCTCCTCCACAAAGGAAAGAGGCTCACAAGCAAATTTCTCTGTTGCTCCAAATAGGGGCCATTCAGCCAGTCCCTGTATCAGAAAGGGGCCTAGGATTTTATTCTCGCCTGTTCCTAGTACCAAAGAAGGGGAACACGTGGAGACCAATTTTGGATTTATCTATCCTCAACACTTATCTGGACATTCCCAAGTTCAAGATGTTGACGTTACAACAGCTTTTACCTCTGCTGGGCAAAGATCACTGGATGGTAACTTTAGATCTCAAGGAAGCTTACCTTCATGTGCCTATAAGAATAAGTTGCAGGAAGTATCTGCGTTTTCGAGCTGGAAATTCTCATTATCAGTTTTCTGCATTGCCCTTTGGCTTATCTACTGCCCAGAGTATTCACAAAGGTTCTGGCTCCAGTGATAGCTTACTTCAGGCTAAAAGGAATTCAAATCTATCCTTACTTGGACGACTGCCTGATTCTGGCTCAAGAAAAGGAAGAACTTCTACAGCATCTGGAATATGTTATAGCAGTGCTAAGATGCCTAGGGTATTCTGTGAACGAAATAAAGTCCAGTCTAGTACCCTCTCAAGACATGTGCTTTCTGGGTGTGAGACTGAATACAGCAGCCCAGATGGCCTTTTTAACCCCGGACAAACAAAAGAGTCTATCCCTTTACTTCCATCAACTATCTCATCAGTCCGTGCTGACTGCAAGGACAGTCCTTCAAGCATTAGGGTTCATGGCATCTTGTATTCTGGTGCTTCCCAATGCCAAACTGCATATGAGGAAGCTGCAATGGTATCTCAAAAATGTATAGTCACAGCACTGCCAGGATTTGGACACTGTCATTCAAATAATACCTTGCCTTCAAAAAGAATTTTTGTGGTGGGCTCAGGAATGTCACCTAAACAAGGGACTCTCTGTGACCCGGACAGAGGCGAGTCAGATTTTAACGACAGATGCCTCGGACATTGCTTGGGGAGCTCATCTGAATGGAAAGTGGATACAAGACAAGTGGCCTGCCAGACTACAGCATCTACATATCAACATGAAGGAGATGTTAGCAGTCCAGTTTGCATTAATGGCTTTCAAGGAGTTACTTCTTCCAGGGCAGGTGTTGATTCTAGCAGACAACACAACTGTCATGTGGTACATCAACAAACAAGGGGGAACACATTCTTATCCTCTATGCAGGCAAGCAATGATTTTATGGGAGACTGCGCTCAGCTTGCAACTAACTCTTCAGGCAAGGTTTCTGCCGAGCACAGAACTCCTTAGCAGATGTGTTAAGCAGACAAATCATGGATCCCCACGAGTGGAAACTGGATCTTCATGTATTTCAGAAATTGACAGTGTCATGGGGAACACCAGACATAGATCTGTTCGCTTCTCCACTAAACCACCAGCTGCCAAAGTTTTGCACAAAGGGGTTTCATCACACAGCTTGGAAAGTGGATGCTCTGTCTTTCAGTTGGAAAAATCTTCATGTGTATGCCTTTCCACCTCTGCCTCTTCTTCCAAAGGTGCTCTTAAAGGTCAGACAAGACAAGCCAAGGATGATTTTAATAGCTCCAGATTGGCCTCGGCAACACTGGTATCCACTACTAAGGAGTCTGGTAAGGAAGCCTCCATGGCCTTTACCTTTGATTCCACATCTGTTGTCTCAGAAGGACGGTCATCTCCTCAATGTCAAGCTTCACTCTCTTCATCTAACAGCCTGGCATATTCTATGTTGACACACAGCAGGTCTCAACTTCCTCAACGAGTTTTAAATGTGATTATGGAAGCTAGAAGACCTAGTACAAGGAGAGTGTACGCAGAAAAATGGAAGAGATTTTTATTTTGGAGTACAGCAAAGAATTTAGAGATTTCGGAGCCTAATTTGAGTGTGGCTCTTCAATATCTTACTGAGTTATTGGACAAAGGTTTGTCCTTCTCTTCCATTAAGATTCATGCTGCAGCAATTTCAGCTCACTATGATTGTGACCCACCATTGTTTTCGCATCCTTTGTTCAAGCAGTTTCTCAGAGGGGCAAAGAATATAAGACCCCCACGTAGAGCTCCTACTCCTGCTTGGGATCTCAATTTTGTGTTGGAAAACTTACTCTACAACCTTTTGAGCCTCGGCTACTGCTGAATTGAAATACTTGTCATGGAAGACTGCTTTTCTGTTGGCTATTACTTCTGCAAGAAGGGTGTCTGAGTTGCAGGCCCTTATGGCAGTAGAGCCCTTTTTGATTTTCCATAAGGACAGGGTATCATTACGTACTAATCCTTCCTTTATGCCTAAGGTGGTTTCTAGTGTGGCTTTAAACCAAACTATTCATTTGCCTACTTTTTATGCAGACCCCCAAAATAAAGGGGAAAAGATTTTGCACACTTTAGATGTACACAGGCAATTGCGTTATTATTTAAGCAGGACTAAGGATTTCAGGCAGTCTCAGCAGTTGTTTGTTTCTTTTGCTTTGAGTTCGCAGGGCAAACCTGTGTCAAAACAAACTATTTCTAGGTGGATTGGGTTTTGCATTGCATTTTGTTATTCCCATCATGGCAAGGAGATTCCAGCTGGGATTAGGCCTCATTCCACTAGGGCTACTGCCACTTCTACCGCATTTCTAAGGGGGGTGGCAACTAAGGATATTTTGGAGGCAGCTACTTGGAGTTCAGTGCATACTTTCTCTAAGCATTATCACCTTCCTCTCTACTCTAAGTCTAGGGCTGGTTTTGCCACAGCTATTTTGCAAGGCATGTTGTCAGCTCCTGCTTCTTTATGATTTGCCAGCCTCCCTTACCTCTGCTTTGGGATTCTACCCAATAGTTAGGACTGCAGCAATGTGGAATGAAGAACATAGTACAGTTTTGTACCTACCATAAATGTAGATGTTCGAGGATCCACATTGCTGCAGTCCAATTTACCCTCCCTCCTTCCCCTCTATGTTTAGGGGTGGTTGTGTAGGTGAGGTTATATGCTGATATTTTTGTATATATTTGTGTATATATTGTACATATTTTTGGTGCAGGTATGTTGGGCCTTGTCTTTTTAGGGTCTTCTGACATCTGGGGCAAGAAAAGACTGAGGATATGGCGTGGGTCATGCGCATTAGTACCCTGGCGTTCTGACGTCAGTCTAATGCGCCCTGACCGACGTCAGCCATATACTCTGGTATTCGGGCCGACTGGACAGCGGACTACCCAATAGTTAGGACCGCAGCAATGTGGATCCTCGAACATCTACATTTATGGTAGGTACAAAACTGTACTTTTCTGTACACCTTCCCTCCTTTCCTCTGCTACCATGAGCCTTGCACAAGATCAGGCAGGACTCTCTTCCAAAATCTTGCTAGTGACTCCCTTTTGGCCTAGACAGCATTGGTTCATCCTGCTTTCTCAGCTGGACAGGGGCAATCGCCACAAATTACTTCACCAGGTGTATCTTCTCACACAAGATAAGGGAGTCTATTATCCATCTTCACTTCAGCTGATGCTGTGGGTGATGAGGTTTTGATCCCCTTTAGGTACCTCTTTTCTGAGGACTTGCTTTGGTTCCTGCAGGGGGCCAGGAAATCATACATGTCCAAATGAAGATTTTCTCTCTGGTGCCTCTCGCCATGAGGATCCCACATCTCCTCTGGTCCTCCCTTATTTGTGTGATCTGCTTCATGCTGGGTTGGCATACTCCTCACTTAAAGCTCACTTGACAGCTGTTTCTGCTCATCTGCCCTTGACTCCTTTTTTGGCCTCTAAATTTGAGCTCAAGCGGTTTCTTAAAGGCATTCAGCTTATCAGGCCTCCTAGAAAGTTAATTCTGCCTTCCAGAGACCTCAATTTTGTACTTGAAAATTTTGACTCTGGTTCCTTTTGAGCCTGCTTCTTCAGTTTCCATACAACATTGTACTTGGGAAAACTGTTCTTTTTGGCTCTCACTTCAGCCAAGAGAGTGTCTGAACTTCAGGCTTTCGTGGCTGTTTTTCTTCCACAAAGACTGAGTGTCTTGGTACTAATCCTCCTTTTTATGCCCATGGTGGTTAGTGAGTTGCCCTTTAGTCATTCTATTCATCTGCCTTCCTTTTTTCTTTCTCCACAATCCACTAGTGAGAACGTTCTTCACACCTTGGTTTTGCATAGACAGTTCAGATATTATTAGAAAAAAATGAATATGTCCTTCCATCTTACTGTTGTAGTATTCATTACATTGGGGATCTCCTGCCAAGGGTGGCTCAGTGTTCGGCCAGCACACCAAAGTCTTTAGGTTGCTTTTAGGTACACCATACATCACACATGCTCCTTACTTAGAGTACGGTATAAAGTTGACATCCGGATGTACCATCCTCAGAACCTCTTTGCCGTCAGTCTGGATGCCATCTCTAATAATCTGTCTGATTGTGCGAGTCGTTGCTGGTGTACCTAGCTATTCAGGTAAGTGCCCCTTTGGGTTTTTTGCTTTTGTATTGTTGTGGGGTTTCATGTCATCGAGAAAGGGTAAATGCCAGTGCGGGAGACAGATTTCTCATAAAGACCATCACGGGCAGTGCTTGTTTTATTTCGGTGCTTGTCATAGTCATACATCTTGCAATATTAATCAGGGTTTTGTGCTATAGACCTTACGCAGTTATCTTTCTTCCCTTGCTATTTATCTGGAGAACCAGTGTCTAAAACTATTAGCAAAAGATACTATGGAGGGTACTTCCTGGCCTGAGGGTCATCTGTCTTTGAAGAAGGCCAAAAAATTCAGGTCAGATTCTTCAGCTCTGACTCCTATATCAGACGGCTCCCTCAAGGCTGATGAAAGCCTGGAGGTTTGCCAAATTCCTTAGTTGGATTCTTCTGCTGTGAACATTTTGGAGGCTGGCATGGATCCAGCTGATCGCACATCCTCAGTGACCTTGAAGTCTATTTTGGAAGTTTAGGGGGGACCATTACTGATTTATCACTGCAGGACCTAGGGGTTCCTCGGATACTGGTGAGGTAGGAAGTCCCGACTTCTATTAAGTGTAGGCCTTCGGAGCCTTCAACGTTTAAGGTTGATATCCCCTTTAAAAAGAAGCAAAAGACAAAACACATTTCTTCTGCTCTCGAGGACCCTCAAAGTGAATTGCAGAATTTTACTCATAATGCTCATATGGCCTTGAAACCTCCTCAGGAGGTTTCTGTTCTGGCTCCTCCTTGGTCATCTTCCCCTCTCAAGAGATCTATGAATCAGGGTTCCTCTGAAGAGGAGGATTTAGATGAGGAATCCTTAGACTAGTCTACTCAGATTCCTTCCCATCTGGAATACGGTTCTGAGGAAGAGGACTCTAGCCTAGAGGCTACTACTCGGTCCTCTGTTCAAACTTTCACTAAAAATTACAAGTTGGATGTTATTTCCATGGCCAGAGCTGGCTTTGCCAGGGCTGTCCTGCATGCATTTCTGGAGGGGTGTTCCATACCTTCCTCCTTCCAGGCTTCCTCTTTACCTTTTGTACTCTCCCTCAGGTTATGAACACTTTTCAGTGATAGGGAAGGGCATACTATAGTCGTGTAAAATCTTACCATAACAGTAGATGTCATTCTCTTCACTGTTGCATTATTCTCTCCTGCGTCCTCTGCTCTAGCCTGTTCTTTGTTGCCCTCCTGGCCCAGAGGCTCTTCTCCTTTTTCTCCTTATGGATGCATGTTTTTCTTTGCTCCTAGGGGCATTCTGTTCCTCTTGGGGCTTTGTCATTTCTGAGGTGTGCATCTGTGTGCCACCTTTATGCCTTGTGGCTTGCACTGGGAGCATTAAGTACTAAAGTTTTTTGTGTACTGACTGGAAATTGGGCTATCCTTAGTAGATCACTTGGGTGTGAATACTGCCAACAGTGAAGAGAGGGGCATTTTTTTGCTGCCAGTACCCTTAAATGCAATCATCCCTATCAGCAAAGTCTCCTTTCCCATTCCTTTGTTAGCTTAGTTCTTAAAATGTCTTCTCCCACATTTTGAATATAATATTCTGGTATTGTGGTGCTGGTTGTCCTTAAAGATCTGCATCTAAAATCCCAGTTTCTCTTTTTATTCTGAGCCCCCCCATTTCCTTTCTCTTTGTCTATACTCTATCAATCCTTTATAAGGAGGGTGGTTTCTAGCCTGCAGTCCAAATCTGTTATTGGTCTTTTCCCACTTAATTAGCAGATAATTAGAGGAGATCAGATAATTATTTGCTCCCAATACCTTGGTTGACAGTTTTCTCCAGTAAATTCTAGATGTTCATCGTGCATACAGCTGCAGTAATCACAAATGGGTTCTCTGCCGTCAGGCGGGTCCTCGGTCGGCCGAATTCCAAAGTCTATGTCCGGCGTCGGTTGTTGTCGCTTTCTTTCCTGACGTCAGTGCGACAGGGGTATACAAGACACAGCCGACGCCATTTTCTCCAGTCTTTTTTGCCGCGCGGTGCCCGAAGCAGAAGCAGTTCACAAGTGCCGGTCGGCCAGCTCCTGAAATTACGAAAAAATTGGAAACCGAAGTCTTCATTAAAGCTAAGTACCCCGTTGGGGAAACTTTTCTTGCCTCAGACCGATGTCAGAAAAAGTTAACAATTGTATTTCTTGTGGGAAGCAAATACCACATAAGGATTTCCATTCCCTCTGCATACCTTGTTTAGGCCCAGACCACGACGTCTCGGGCTGTCGCTTTTGCGCTACTTTCAATAAACGCACTATTAAGCGTCGGGCGGAGTTCGCCCAACACTTTTTTGGTAAAGCCTTTGATTATAAAATGTCGTCGGAGACTCAGACTATCGTTTTTGTCCAAAAAAATGCAAGGACAAGGACTGACATGCGAGGTCCGCGGTCCCCACCGACACCACGCCAAAACCGGCTTCACGTGGTCCGGTTCTCAGCGAGACGCCTATGCAGTCCCTGACTACCGACAACACTTCTTTGGCGGTGTCTTCTGTAACCGAGACCGCTGGTACCTTGGCCCATACCCAGACTACAACCTCCGAAGCCACTGTGAGTCTTGAGCCTCTTAATGTGGACAGGTCCACTTCTACCCATGGTGTCTTTAGACCCTCATCTTCCTTTTCCATTAAGGCCTTCACTAAGTCCAAATCAGCCAGGCATCCCAAGAGGCCTGTTGCACAGGGCCCATCCCCAGGCCCCATGCCTAAAAAGCAGATGCTTAAAATGGCTGAGGATTTAATTACTCTTATCAGGGGTTCCCAACCCCCTCCAGACAAGAGACCCAGAGTGGAGGAAGATTCTCCCTCTTCTGATCAGGGCTCCATTTTTTCAGAACATTCTGATGTAGAGGAACACTCTTACTCCCCTTTTGAAGATTCTGATGCAGAGCAGTCCATTCCTTCTGTATCTCCTCCTGAGGATTTTTCTTTTCAGGAAACCTTGCACACCTTGAGGGAACACTTCCATTGGGAAGGCCAAGACTTTTCTGATTCCAAGAAAAGACTTAGGGAATTTCTTTTGTTACCTCAACACAGACCTCCTGTCTTGGACGTACTTGATGATGTTTATTCGGAGGCTTGCCTTAATCCGGATTACCTGCCTCCTGCCCCAGTCAAGCCTGATAGGTACTACAGAGTTCCTAACTCTCACCAATTTCTTTACAAAAGCCATAATGCTGACCCTGAAACCATTTCTCAAGGCCCCAAGGGAATGAAGGCCTCTACTGCTAAGAATCCACTACTTTCCGAAAGAGAGTCAAGATCCTTAGAAAGGTGGGGAAAAAAGGTATATACCTCGGCCACCCTAGCCATGAGGGCCCTAAATTGTCAGTTCCATATGCTTAAATATCAGCAGTTTCTGTTATCACAATTAAGAAATAAAATGCCTCAACCTGAACAACCAGATTTGAAGGAGTTGCAGGATATGATGCATAGTGCAGAACAAGTGGGTAAACACACCTTACAATGTGGCTATGATGCCCTAGAGGCCTCAAGTAGAGCTGCTGTTACAGGTTCAGTCATTCGTAGACATGCATGGCTTAGGGAACAAATCTTGCCTGATCATGTGAAAGCTAAACTACTAGATGCTCCTTTACAAAAGGATGCGCTATTTGGTACTAATGCTGAGGAGATACTACGGAAAATGGAAGAAAAAGCCAAATCTATGCAAACTGTCAAAGCTTTTCTACAGGTTCAACCACCACTTTTAGCAGAAATTGGCCTTCAAAAAACTGGTCCTTTCCAGCCATGGACAAGCCCCAAAGAGGTAGATACAGGCGCACAAGGGGCAGAGGGCAATCACAAGGATCATATAGAGGCAGGCAATGGCAAACTCCAGCACCAAGAGGTGGCGAAGACAGTGCTAATTATTTGCTCCCAATACCTTGGTTGACAGTTTTCTCTAGTAAATTCTAGTTTCCTCTTGTCTAGTCTTTGTACTCTTAATTGCAGTTATCCTTATTGGCAGAATCTCCTTTCTACATTCATTTGTTAGCTTATTTCTTAGAATACTTTCTGCTATTTTATGAATGTAATATTCTGTATGGCTTTTCTTGTTCTTTCTATCTGCTTTCAAAATCCCAGTTTCTCCTTGTTTCATGAGATTCTCCCAATTTCATTATCATCCCTTTCACTTTGAATTTAGCTTTCTGCTTGAGGTATATATTGGAGCCTTAACTGTGTAGCTCTGAGATATCCCTTCATATCAGGTAATTCCAAACCATAGTGTTCTATAGGAAGGATCAAGCTTATCCCACTTGACTCTTGCTCTCTTCCCTTCCAGATAAAATCTTTTAGCTCTTTAATTGCTCTCCATAACTTGGTTGATAAACTAAATGGACTAAAAACATTTTCACTTCTTGTATCTTTATCGTTGTCCGTAGAATGAATTTTCCAATGTCTCCATTTTTGTAATATCTTTTTAGTCTCTTCCCATATATATGCTTTAGCTGTCATAACAGAATCCTTTTTAACCCATACAAGTATTTAATTTTATCACAACCCCCATAAGCCCCAAATCCTCTTGTCTTTCTTTTGAAGATTCTGCCTTTAATTAAACTCAATTATATAGGAGAATATCTTATAAAATTGTTAATGGCCATTCCTCCATTGTTCTTATTTTAAAGGTAACTGTCATGCAAGTTCTCTATAAGATGGAGAAGCTTGCTGTTAGATAAAACTAAATGTCCTTGTAATGAAACCTGCATATGATGCAGCAGATGCAGCTTCAAGGCTTCAGCTTGGTTTGTTTTAAGGAGAGGAGTGTTTCTTGGAATGGCATATTGGCTAAGGAACATCGAAGCCCAGTTTGTGGATGCCTGCACCAGCACCAACTCCTTTAAAAAGCTATCTGATGTAATCTTAACAGAGCAAGAGTAAAAGCAAAACTAGGATGTAAAATATCTGTTTCTAGGAATCTATCCACAGTGTTCAGAAGCTGTCTTTTCCAACAAGAGACTGTTTATACATAGTGCGTTTAAAAAAAAGTTGTTGATTGAAAAAATTGTACAACTGCTTCTTGTCAGAGGATGTCTCGTCAGCATGAGCAACAAAAAAGTCTTCCTGACCTTTGCCTGGATCTTAAAGTAATCCCTTTTCTTCCCTATATCCTTAGGAGGTAGCCAAGTCCTACCTCACAACTAGAAAATATATATTGCTGCAGTGAAGACGTACAGATGTTTTCTAGTTTGTGTGTGGTAAAATTTCACAACTATTGTTGTCTGTTACGAATCTCATGCACCAGCTCACTAGGTAGAGATCGCTTTAGTTTTAATGGAAAAGCTTTGAAGAAAATGGTAATATAGTGGGTCCTAGGCCACTAGAAAAGAACAGGAATTTTATTCTAGACTGTTTCTTTACGCCCCCCCCCAAAAAAAAAATAAGACCTTTTAATGCACCAGTCCCCAACCACCGTCCATGGAGCACTTGGTACCAGGCCATCAGGTAAGTGCATGCCTGTATGAGTGTGTTTGTATGTGTGAGTGAATGCATGCATGAAAGCAAAAGAATGTGTGTGTGCGTTTGTGTGTGATCGTAAGAGAGAGCGATGTGTGAATGAATTTGTAAGTGGGTGTGTGGCATGTGGGTGTGACAGAGCGATATATGAATGAATGCAGGTATGAATGAGGATGTGACTGTGTTTGATCGAGAGAGAGTAAGAGTGATGTGTGAGTGAATGCAGGTATGATTGAGGGAGTGACTGTGTGAGTGAATGCAAGTATGAATAAAGTAGTGACTGTGTGTGAGAGATCGGAAAAGAGTGAGAGCAATGTGTGTGAGTGAATGCATGCATGAATGCAAGAGAAGACTGTGTGTGGTATGGAAGAAAGGAACACAGACCTCATTGATGCTTCCTACAGCGATCACTCTCACTCCTCCGTCTCTCTCCCTGATATACACACAGACACCATACCTCTCAACTTCTTAGTAGTGCAAAAAATCTGGACAAAGCCTAACAGAATGGGGGACAAATAGGGACAGATTTTAAATATTGCTCTTATAACCATAGAAAGTTGCTAGATTAACAGGATTTGTCTTGTGCATTTTTCTGAAGGATATGAGGTCTGAAATACAAATGTCTATCATTACTTAATGACTTCAGTCCTCAGATCATCCCAGTGATTTGCCAGAAAATAACAAATGTTATGAGGATCAGACCAAAACTCATAGGGAAAAATCTGGTCATTCTGCAAAAATCTGTACAGTTGAGAGGTATGAATACCTCTCAGCCTCTTACCTAGATCAAAAAATCTGGACAAAGCCAAAAATAATGGGGGGACAAAGGCCCAAAATAGGAACCCTTTTAAGTACTGCTCTTACAAACTTCGAAAGTTGACAGAAATACAGGTTTGCATTAGCATGAATTTTTTGAAGGGTATGAAATGTGAAACTCAACAGTGTCATTTTCTGACTTTAGCCTCAATGATCTGCCAGTGATTTGCCAGAACATTTTATGAGAAAAAGACCAAAAATATGAGTAAAAAATCTGGACATTCTGTGAAAATCTGTACAGTTGAGAGGTATGCTGGACAGAGCCAAATAATAGGGGACAGATTTTAAATATTGCTCTTATAAACTTAAAATCAGTAATGTTGCCATTAGATTTTCTTACCTCTCAACCATAGTAGATCAGTGTTATGCTGTTAAGCAGAATGTACACTTTTTTTTTGGTAATTATTGCCAACTGTCTTTTTATTGTACTTAGGAGCTTTTCTCCCTGGGTCTGGCCTCCTCGTTAAACAAATGTCAAATAAGTACATAAATATCTACTTTATTATGCGAGCCGCAGAATGGCCGGTCCATGGAAAATTGTCTTGTATTGATACCGGTCCTTGGTTCAAAAAAGGTTGGAGATCACTGTTTTTTAGTGGACCTTCCCAATCTAAACAAGTGAAATTTCGGAATGGTACTGTAACATTCTAAATAGACTTTCTTGCAGGTAGTGTCTGAGATTTCCAGTGGCAGAGTTTTTACTTCTAGTTTGCCCATGGGATAGCAGCAAACTAGAAGTAGAATCTCTATTCTTCAAAGCTGTTCCATTAAACCTAAAGCAATCTCTACCTATTTCTGAATTTTTTAAAACACAACAATTCGGGAAGGGCCTTCCTTTCAGAATGAGGGCGACTCAACCTTTTGAATTGAAGATAAGAATTTAACTTCCCAAGTATGAAATATTTTAGGGTATTGAAAGTTATAAGTGAAGGAGACGCATGAGCTACTAGAAAATAATACATCCAGAAATGGAAATATTTTAAAGCACGAAAGAGAGGGCTAGACCAGAGCTGTGACTAAGTTGCCTGGTACCTCCCTCAGTGTAAAACTGAGGACTGCTTCCCTTTGCTCCACATTATGTCTTTGAGTTACTCCCAATGTTTTTGAGTAGCTCAGCCAACAGTTGGAAACTAGTCTTTCCCTTCTTTTCAATCATTGTGCATTTGTCTACACTGTCTACTTGTATTCTAACATTTCTTTAAATGGCAGCAGATCCTTCAGTTAGAAGATTTCTTAAAGGGGCTTTTAAGGTCTCCCAAAACTCAAGTATCACACTACTGGGGCTTGAATTTTATTTTGCAAAACTTTAATTTTGTTTTCCTTTGAACCAGCAGATTGAGGTATTTAAAATACCTTTTGGGGAAATCTTCTCTGAACTGCTGTGTGTTAACCTCTATAAATTTATGAGGAGTCTATCAGTTAAACGAGATGTTCTTTGTGTATCACTGTTGCAGTCATCACATTTGGGTTATACATACCAGGGTAGCCCTTGGTTAGCAAAATTACCAGAGACTTAGTATTTCTATGTCGGTTGCCGTTGCTCCAGGACTGACGTCGGGTAGTCAGTTTTATAAATTAAGGCAGCCGATGCGATTACATCAGTGTTTCTTGTCGAAGAGCCAGAAGCAGTTCACACAAGTGCCAGTCGGCCCCTTCCTGAGTTTTTCGTTTCTGAAATTGAAGTTGAAGTCTTCTAAAGCTAAGTACCCCGTTGGGGATCCTTTTTTCTTGCTTTAACCAATGTCAGAAAAAGTTAACAATTGTCTGTCCTCTGGAAAGCAAATACCACACCCGAGATTTTCATTCCTACTGCGTCACTTGCTTAGAACCAGACCACAATGTCCCCCGCTGTCGCTTTTGTGCTCTGTTCAATGCCAGAACTATACGTCGTCGGGCCCTTATTGTAGCTAGATATTTTCGTTCTCAGTCCTCGAATTCCGATATGGCTTTGGTAAGCCATCTGACAGCAGATCTTCCAAAGAAAGTAAAGATATCTGGTCTTTGGTGCAGGCTGGAGAAGTTGTAGATCACAGTTACACAGTTTAGTGTTTATAGCAGGAAGGGAAGGAGCGAATTATTAATGAATGATGGACTACTAGTTTCTGGCTGGCTGACTTCACACCAAACAAAACAAATACCAGTGTTTCCTACTCCCACTGGTAAGAAGAAACAAACTCCTTCCTTCCTAAATAAATGGATCAGTAACAGGAACAGAAAAAAAAAAGCTAGGGATCAGCAACTCTGAAACTGGACCACTTAGTTCAGTAAAGTAAAACAAGAAAAGATTTTTTATTTGTGATATTATAAAGAAGAAAGTAAATGCTAGGATATGTGCAAACTGGCCTATAGTCGAAAACAAACATGACACACACATCCTCCAGAAGGGCTCACAGAAACGGAACGCTGGTGCCAGAGCCATGGCCTGAAGTTAACGCCAAAAATGCATAGTCATACCCTTCGGGAAAAACAAGGTTACCCTAGCTACCCATAGCTAGACAACCACTGACAGACCAAAAAGTCATCAGACTGGGGGAAGGGAGTTGGGATGTCTGCTTGACGTCATGTTAAGTGTTTAGTTAGAAAACCTTCTATATTCTATATCCTGAAGGTGATCATGAAGGGATCTACATCTAAGGAGGTCATCGGGTCCCCATGTACTCATCATCATCACTCATCATGATTGAGTATTCTGTCAGATGCCCTGCTCTCGGAATAAGACTGATCTGCAGCTTCTGAAGGCCCCAAAAGTTCCAAAGGTTCCCGATAAAGGGTCTCAAGAATAAAAAATATGCTATGCTAATTGAACTGAAAGAACTCCAGCTCAGTCTCATACCATTGCTTCATTAGAGGCGACCTGTGCCTGACATATAAGCACATCAAGCAAAACCTTAAATTTGATGAATATGCTTCACCTCAAAATCTAGATCCCTAGAACCACAAGTAAGGAGATCAAACTCCTTGGACACCGGAGTTATAAATAGAACGTGCTGAGACAGACCATTCATCACCCAGGAGTGAGACTGGATTGGGAACAAAATCCCGTACATGTGAGGCAGCACTCACTGGCCTTGTTCAGAGATGGGAATTACAATGGATGGGAGATCGTAGAGATAATCCAGGGATTACTTCAGTGTCACTGCTTGACAGGCACAGAAAAATGATAGGCATTTCTTAGGATCTAACTAAAAGTGTATGAAGCTTAGGCTATTGGCGAGGCTATAAATATAAGACAGAGACAGACTGCACAGGTCCAAAACTGCTGATGACGCTTCCGTTAAGCTAGTAGTCAGTTCTCCAGTCCTCTGTGAGGCGCTTTCGCAGCCCCTGATGCCCGCTTCTGTGGATTCGCAGGCCACTATCGAGACCCTTTGGAGTTCAGTATGCCGCGAGACTCTTCATCGACTAAGGATCCTGTGGATGTGTCTACCTTGGATGGGTCCGGAGCTGCTGAGCAGGCACCGGCTTCGGAGGATGTACTTCGCACTACCGATTCCCGACGAAGACTTATTTTGCATCTACTGTTCTTTCGAAAACTGCTGAGTTTCTAAGGCCCAGGGTACGAACCACACTTGTGCACCTGCTTCCTTGCCTCAGTCTCAGATGCTTAAAATGGAGGAAGATCTTATAATGCTTATCAGGGGAAGCCAGGCTACTCCTTCCAAAAGAAAGAGATTTGTCCCCAGTATTTTTATCTGAACAGGAGTCCACTGACTCTGATGCATCTGATTATGATGTTATGCAACCCCTCTTAGCTTATGAGGATTCTGATGCAGAGGAATCCATCCCTTCAGCCTCTCCACCCGAGGACTTTTCCTATGGGGAACCCTACATTCCTTAAGGGAACATTTCCAATGGGAATATCAGGCCTACCCTCAGTCAAAAAAAGAAACTCGGAATTCTTAGATCTTCCACAGCACAGACCTCTGGCCATTCCTCCTGTCCTGGATGTTGTCAATGTTTTTATAAAATCCAGTTTGACTTCTGACAGGAAACCAGAGGTACAATAGAGTGCCTGACTCGCATATTTCTATTAAAAAATCCTACTGCTGACCCCGAGGTTATCTCTCAAGGACCTAAAGGAATTAAAGCAACTTCTGCTAAGAATCCCACCCCTTCAGATAGGGATTCCCCAGCATTAGACAGATGGGGTAAAAAAGTATACACCTCTGCTACTCTTGCTATATTAGAGCACTAAATTGTCAGTTCCATATGCTGATGCTGAAATATCAGCAACATACACTGGAACTCCTCAAACAAAAAAAATCTTCCTTTCCTGCTTGTGCAGAAAATTAAGAGTTACAAGAGTTAATGCATTCTGCAAGTCAGGTTAACTAAGCACACATTAGTGTGGTTTTGATGCCCTAGAAGCATCTTGCAGGGCAGCAGTCACTGGTTCTGTTCTTAGAAGGCATGCTTGGCTAAAGGAACAGCCCTTGCCAGAAGGCATGCTTGGCTAACGGAACAGCCCTTGCCAGACCATGTCAAATCCAAATTATTGGATGCATCACCGCACAAAGAAAACTTATTTGGCACCAAGACAGAGGAGGTGTTAAAAAATGGAAGAAAAAGCTAAATCTATGCAGAGAGTTAGACTTCGTATACCTTCTGGAGTACATACTGTAAATACCATTCCTTGTGGAAAATGTATTTCTTGCCAGTATGTTACATTGAATTTTCAGTAAATTAATGGAATGAAATTTAGAGTTTTATCAAATTTTTGTTGTACTACTGAATGTTATTTATGCATTAAAGTGTCCATGTAACACGTTTTACATAGGAGAAAGTAAAAGGTCTTTTAAGTCCCGGTTACAGGAGCATGTTAGGGATATTAAAAATTGTAGGTATGAAAGCCCGGTTGCACAATACTTATAATGGAAGTCCTGAAGGTTTACAGGGCACTGTTTTAGAGCATGTTGAAAAAAGTAATTATTATTATGTTAAAAGCAGGCTTCTTTACAAGGGCATCATGAAAGTTTTTTAATTTAA